>NC_083341.1:35337598-35637598 GCF_019175385.1 Lycium barbarum | reverse complement strand
TTTGGAAGTATTCCGACTCCGTTTAGGGAAGTTTCATACAAAAATTCATTTTAAAGGCAATTGTAAGAAAATAGCTTCAATTGGATTGAAGGAATTGGAGCGGTTTTCCGTCTCGAATTCCGGGGAACGGAGTCGTACTTAAGGCTCGCGGCCGAGCCTATCACATCCAGAACATGCCTAGGAACAAAGGGAAATGCTTCACATACCTCGATAGCGCCTTACGCTCGCTTGGCGTCGACTTCAATTTCGTCCAAAATCTAGAAATGGTCAAGTTTACCATTTGTTAGTTTCAACTTTTCAATAGTCCAAACTTAACACATACTTGCCTACCGAAATTTCGGCAGCATTTCCTCTGTATATATGACATCCCCAAAAGCTAAACACAGCCAAACAATCAACACAACCCAACAACAATATTCATAATAACGACAAGTAGCTCAAAATACATAATAAGGCACAATTTGCCAACTTTCCGTCATAACTTAACATTTTCCGTTCCGACCTTACACTTCCAAACCAAACTTATTATTTTGATGTTCATTACCCATCAAATTCATTACAACACGATTTGGAGGCATATCATACCATTCTCACAAGATATACATAAGATATGCAAACTTACAAATTTTCCATCAAAGCCACAATTTATCCAATTCTCCTAACCTTCAACATACAAGTTCATTATACAATTCCATCTTCCAAATTCATCAACATTACTCATAATTTGCCTCTTAACACTTCCATTTCCATTTTTACATAAGCTATAACAAGGTTGCATAATTTCCTTCAACAACTTAGTAACCATTTTTCCATGACAACAAAGACTATTTTTTTTCCATTTATTTCACCATAACACACTTAACATATTAACAAGATTAAATTCATATTCCATCACCACACAACACCACACGGCTACAACCTATGTTTCTCCAACTTCCACAATTCATTCCACTTTCATTTCTAATACAATTTCTACCACACTACAACTGAATTTCAACATGAATTCAAGTCACCATAATCATGCAATATATATGCATATATTCGGCCAACATATATACAACCACAACACACAAAATTTTCATGTTTTTCATTCATTTCAACTTACTACAACATACATACACCTCTCATAACATGTCAAAAGCATAAAATTCTTACCTTTCTTTACTTGGGGTTAAGGTTGCTTTCTTGCCACAATACTTATATCAACTTGTAGAGGGCCTTGAGCTTAGTACTAATCTCACAAGAATTTAATTTTTTGAACCAAGGATTTGCTCCAAGAAATTTTTTTCTTTCTTTTCTTTCTTTTTCTTTCCTCACCCGAAACCTCTCTCTCTCTCTTATTCTTGATTTCTTTTCATTTTTCTTGAACCTTCTTTGGATAACTATGATCTTATAATTCCACATGTAAATTAATTATTCCATGGGCTTGGACTTCTCTCTTGGCCGGTTGGGCCTTCCCTCTTTGGGCCTTGTTTTTTTTTTTTTTTTTTTGAGTCCAACTAGTTGGCTACATATTGTAATTCATGAGGCAAGTTTCCAAAATTCCCATTTTGCCCTTGGCCACCTTTCGTAATTCCACACCATTGTATTCATAACCTACACATTCATACCGAGTAAGGTCCAATTTTGGCCTTATTCATTACAAGTCAATTTACCTTGAACTTTTCGAATAAGCAAAAATGTCGGATGTAACACTAGTGCTGAGAGAGAGAAAAAAACTATCTTTGTCCCCAGATATATGTCTTGCGCATGCACTATCCCTGTACCAATTTTATCTACTTCCTTTCACCTTGGTTTTAGTTTCTTTTCTGCACCGAATTTTGAGTCTTTAATGGCCATTAGTGCAGAGTGATCCCTATTTTTTTCTGAGCTTTCCCTTGAGTCCCAAGTTGCCATCAAGGCCTTTGGAGTTTCATTACCTTACTTTTCAGAGACTTGTTCCATCTGCTTGTTCTTTTTCCACTCTACTATCCACAAAGGTTAGTCTCTTATCAGATGATCTGATTTGTCACACTTGAAACATCCGCCAAACTGTTGTTTGCCATTTTTTCCTTTTTCTGAGGCTTTTTGTCGTCCTCTTCTAAGAAATTTTCTAAACTTTCTTGCAACCAGTGCCACTTCCTCTCCATCTATTTCTGAACTCTCATTTTTTGTTTGTAGATGGTCTTCCATTCTAGCTATCCAATATGCCTGATATTCACCATTAAATAGGGGTGGTTGGTGAGTTGATTGCCCTTGATTGTGTCCAAATGGTGGTGCAATGTTCATTATGATCTTCTCGAAGTTGTTAACCCTTTGAGAAGAACATGTTCTGATATCACTTATTAGGTTGCACAACCTACTTCCTATCCCATACATACCTTATTTTCGCTTATAGGATGGAACACGTTACTCTACATGTTCTATGTAATCATCTTGTGAAATTTAATTAACATGTAAGTAAAGGACGCGCGATATATACGTCAAAACCACCTGACTCAAAAGGTGATAAAAACCACGACCTACAGACCTGTAGGATTTCCCCAACAACTTCACTACAACAAGAGCCAACTACGAGTTACAAATTACAGCCTCTGTAATCTAATCCTTAAACCCCAGCCTTGCTACCCAACCACTGACTAGCAAGCTATCTCCAAGTAGTAAACTTCCTACGTGGAGTTACAATTATTTGTATCTACTTTAATGCATCTAACTAAGCTAATAAAGATACAACTCGATAAACCAACCTAATACAAGATAAAAACTTATGAACTTGAGAATATTATATAATAAAACAATTCCTTCAATCCTTCTTCTTGCACTAGGGACGCAACCCTGGATTCTTGCTAAATCTGTTGATAGCTCAATATTCTGAATTCTCTCTTTGTGGATGCGCAAAACTTCTTGATAATTGGTCGCAAGATATGCAGAGAATTTTTTCTCATTCATATAAGATCTGCTGCTTGAGTGCACCAATAAGGATATGTATATTAACTGGTCTGTTCAAAGGAGTTCCACACATATTCTTGCATAGCTTCCTCTTATAGTGGATTATATGCAAGCATCAATTTTTAGTAGTCTTCCAATGGCGCTCCCAATTTTTCAAGAATTAAAGAGTCGTAAAATTCTATGGTAAATTGTGGTAAATGTACCCACACTACAGTGTATAACTACTTCATTTCTGAGCTCTCAAAATTTGATTGCGACCTTTGGATTGAGAGGAAGTGATTACAATTAAATCATGGTCTATTTGAATAGCTTTAATAATGTTGTCCTTTTTGTCAAATTTAACTATATAATAATCTGCACCCAAATAAATCAACAGGAAATTTTCTGTGGGATTTCATAATTGTTGGATTTTCCTTTTTAGGATTTGGTGTTGAAGTCCGTTACCTTGAATCTTGATAATCAAATAGTGAAAAATCAATTCGAAAAAAGTGAATATTTCTCATGGACAAATAGGTAAATGTACTGAAGTGATGTAACGATCCGTTAGATCTTTCGATCGTTTTGGCTATTTTACCCTTGTTGACCCTACCCTTAGCTCACTTATGGTATATTTGAATTGTGGGGATGGGTGGGAAGCATTCAGATGGAATTTTGGTAAGAAAATACGATTGTTGGAAATTCATAAGTGTTTGGTTGACTAAAGTCAAAATCAGAGGTAAATGAGTCTTTTTGAAAGTTTTGTTGATTCCATTAGGTTCGGAATGTCATTTCTGACTTGGTTCAATAGTTTGTTCAATTCCAGAGGGACTTAGGGGTATTTTGGATATTTGGTTGGAAATCTAGTTTTATGAGAATTGGAGTTGACCTCGATCAACACGAGGTCAAGATTATCTCTTTTGGTAATTCTGAATGCGTGAGTCAATTCATAGCGTGTTTTAGAACTGGTTTGCATATTCGGTTTATGTCCAGGAGGTCTCCGGTGAGTTTCGGGTGTTGGATCAAAATTTGGAGGTTGGATGAGTTTTCTTGATTTTTGGTATCTGCTTCTGTGAGATTTCATTTGCGCGAGCGGAGCCGCACATGCGCAAGGCGGGCTGCAAGTGCGAGGGAGGTTCAGCCGGGTTGAGCTCACTTTTACATGAAATGGGTCGCAGAAGCTGGGCCGCCCTTGCTAGAATATGCGAACCTGGGCCAAATAAGTGGACAACACACCTACGAGGCTTGGGCTGCTAGACCGGGCCCGCTTGTGCGAAGAAAAGACTGTTTCAGCGGAAATCGCTAGATAGATTGAATATTTAATTTCTCAATTCGAGTTTAGACTATTCATTCACATAATTGTAGCTTTTGGTTTAGGTGTAAGGTGATTTTTGAGAGGTTTTGCAAGATTCATCAATTTGGTAAGCTTCTAACCCTCCTTTTACGATTATATCATTGACTACTAAGGATTTTCACCCTAGAAATCATGATTTAGGAAGGGGATTTAGGGGTGTTTATTAACCCTAAGTTTAATAAGGATTTCTTCAATTGATCATGGAATTGATGTTGGATTTAATTGATTCTTGGTACCTAGACTACATATATCATAGGTAATCTATTGAGGGTTGAATTTCTGGCATTACCCTCTAGGGCTCAAAATCCATTTTTGGGTGTCTTTTTGGATTCAGATATATTTTATACCAATATGGTATCGTTGGGTTCATCTAAATTCATATAGTAACAATTTGACCTTGTTGAAACCGATTTTCCCATGAAATTACGGTTTTGACATTCAAGTTTTGGGATGTGGTTTTGAGTTGACAGTGTAAACTGCATCCTTTATAGGGCAATATGGGTACCAATAGACTCGTATTCTTACGTATAATCCGTGTTTGAACAGATTAGGATCGTTCGGAGGCTCTACGAAAAGGCAAAGCTTTGTTGTGTTCATCGGACTCCTATTCATGCATGGTGAGACTTTTTCACCTTAATTAAAGTGTTGTGGTTGGTTTATATTAGATTAATAAGAGGGGATAATGGGGTAACTAAAGGGGGTCTCAATACTTGTGAGGTGACGGGAACTTGTATTGGGTAACGGTGCCATGATATAGGTATTTGTGCGATTCTCATTGTATAGTGCGGTCTGATGCCATGCTTTAGGAATTAGCTGATAGGGATTGGGATATGAATTCCCTTATTTATTTCTTCTACGCTTATTACATGTCCTATATGTGATTGTATGTTCTCATTGCTCCTAAATACTCGTTTAAAAGAGAAAAAAACTAAATATTGAGTCTTTATTACTTAGCTCGATCTCTTATGTTGTGTGTGCCATGTTCATGCTTTATATGGTAATCATGTTCTTTTGAAGATATATTTGTGATGTCCGAGGGGAAATAATTTCGGATGGAGTTATGATGGTATTTTCTGCTAGACTGGTTAGAGACAGGTAATGTGAGCCTAAGGGCCGAGTATTATGATTTTGAGCCTTCAGACTGAGTATTGTGATTTGGTGCAAAATGTGTTTAGGAACCCGATGGGAAATTCCGGGTTGGTAGATAGAGCATGGAGCCCCCTATGGGTCAAGATTCATAGTATTTGAATGTGTGTGTACCGGGTGATGGAAAGAGGCCTTGCATTGCATATCATATTATCTCATTGGTTTCTTGTTCGTTTGACTTATGCGAACTGGTTTTGTGATGTCTTTTATTTCTCGTTTGAACACTTGTCGGACTTAAGGATTAAAGGCTTTTACCTAGGCTTGTAACCTAAGATTATTGTACTTATTATGATCATTATGATGGACTAACAACAGTTAAGAGTGGAAGTAGTATTCGGAAGACTAACCCTTATCTCCATTTTTGTTAGGGTAGGTCGACGATGCTGTTGAGTACATGTTGATTTCTTGTACTCACTCTGCACTTGTTGTACCGTTTTTTTTTTGTGCATATCTGATCCCCAGTTCGAGTGGAGCTCGTGATCTCACTTTCTGTTGAGGAGCTGTTTAGGAGGATATGGGTTAGCAACCAACCGATTCATAACACCAGATTCCCTTTCCATTTTATTCCTTTCTTCTAATTTCAGACAGTACATTTCATACTTCTTTAGACTTGTATTCGTATCTTAGTAGGAATGTACTAGTGACACAAAATTTTGGGGGTTGTATTACTTATTCCATATTTTTATGATTATCAGGTGTATTTAAGACTTTAAATTGACTTGTATTATACTTCCACATGTTTTACTTATCATTTTCATTAAATTAGATTGTGGATGGCTTACTAACTTTGTGGGAGTCCGTGCCTTCACATCTTATTAAATTAGATCGTTACAAATTGGTATTAGAGTATTAGGTTCATTGGTCTCACAAGCACAAGAACAGTGTCTAGAAGAGTCTTGCGGATCGGTACGATGAGCTCTGTACCTATCTCCGAGAGGCTATAAGACATCCAAGAAAACTCTTCCCATTCATTTCTTATCGTGCATTCTTAATTCTACTGGATTCAAAGAGTTTCTTTGTTTCACTTTCTCACAGATGGTGAGGACATGATCAGCTTCGATTGGAGACTAGGAGTCCACACCCGCACCCATGCCCACTTTCGTTGGTACTCATGGAAGAGGCAGGGGATAAGGTAGAGGGCGAGGCATAGATAGAGCCCGCATTACTACAGCAGCCAGAGGACAATCATTAGTTGCTGCTCGGGTCCCTGTTACAAATATGGTTGCCGACCCAGAGAAGATTCTGCAGGAAGTGCCTGTTCAGGCGGATGAGGTTGGAGCCGTCCAGGTACCAATTGAATTCATTGCTACTCTTGTTCTTCAGGACTCTTTAGTACGTATCTTGAGCTCCTTTGAGAGTATGTCTATCACGACACAACCGGAGGGCCGCGACCGGCACCCGGTGCTAGCCCACCCGAGCGCCCCTTATCGTACCTTTACATTCACGTCTAGGTGTGTCACGACCCAGCCCCGTGGGCCGTGACTAGTGCCCGAGCTGGACACTCGTATACGTACCTGTTAGATATAGTCAAACTGAATCTAAGAACAATATGGGAACTTGCAAAAGAACTCCAAAGGTTTATAACGTCTTTATATATATATCCTGATAACCTGTCTCCTGAGGAGTCACACTAATCAAAGCATAATACGATACGCAAGCCAACAAGGCTGCCACTACATGTCAATATGATACGCAAGCCGACAAGGCTGCCACTACATATCAATACCATACGCAAGCTGACAAGGCTGCCACTACAGACGAACATATCCATAGCACATCGTATAGACACAGCTGAACAAAACTTATACACAACCCACACATATGTCTACAGACCTCTAAGAGTATCAATAGTGAAATATGACGGGACAGGGCCCCGCTGTACCCCTAGACAAACATATATATATATATATATATATATATATATCAAAAGATCTGTACCAAAAGTCTAGGCTCCGTCTCAATGGAGCTCTCCAAGACAGCTGAGTAAAAGTCATAAGCTGGAGGATCACCAAATCGAGTATCTGTACCTGCGGGCATGAAACGCAGCCCCCCCCCCCCCCGAAGAAAGGGGGTCAGTACGAGATATGTACTGAATATATAAAGCATGAATTCAATAAAAAGGATCATGACTGCAATAGAGATTACAGGAGACAAGTATGACAATCATAATACCAATACACTTGCCTTATGAAATGTAAATCATGCATATCAATATCATATTTCATATCCGGCCCATTATGGGACTCGGTGAATAAAGTCATCATATAGCATCCTTGGCGCCATAATCACATCATCATATCATCATATCATCATATATATATATACCGTATCCCAGCCCTCTAGTGAGGGACTCGGTGAACAATGCAGTGAAACTGTGCACGAGAACGTACCCCGGCTCGGGACAAGGTGAAAGACATATTAAGGCATGCACGAGCAGAGTAGTGAGTAACCATATGCAAACTAAGCCATATCTAAGACTCAATAGAATAATCAAAATGTACCATCATTTGATAATCAAGACAATAGTCATATCAAATATCCTTCGAATGTAACTATGGATTATATCAAAATAGACATCAGGAATCATAGACACGTATCAAGACATAATAAAATAAGTCCTGGGAATCAAGTACATTAGCCATCGTAGTGTCTCTAAGAATAGGAGCTTTTTGAAATCATACATACGTCGTCTATTTGTTTCATAAAGATCATGCCAAAAAGAAAGAAGGGTTAGCTTTACATACCTTTAACGCTTATCCGTGGTACAATACGTATACGCTGCTCGAAGTGTCTCAACCTATATTAAGACGTTACCATGGTTAAGCTATGGAAAGGCATAAAAAGTACTTCAACATTAGTAGCTTATTTCTAGGCGATTGGGCAGCATTTCCCCTATATCGCTCAATTTCCTCACATTTAAGCCAACTATATAACAACTAACATAGCATCAACCAAGGAACATCTAAGTTATCGCATCAAGAACCAGTTACAACAAAACCCAAGGACATTCCATATAGTCCACACCATTCCAACATTCGATAATCGTCAACATAACGACTACGACATATTCAAGTTATTATTAATAATCTATAGGCCTAATACTTCATCGAAACGATCTTATAACAGCCCAACGATTACAACAACACAATGCATAATATTAACCACACTTAATCCTCCAATTCAACAAGAACAACAACAACACACCCAAAACAACCTCTAATTACAACAAGTTCTTAAAACAGCCCACTAAAATATACTTCAACTTTAACCATCAAATTCCTTTACTCTCATCATTTAATCCATGACAACACAACAACAATACTAATTAAAATTAACTCATCATTATTAGATTAAAACAGCCCCATATACGGCCCAAACAAAGTTTCAACATCAAGATACACAATTCTTGCATTCAATTCCACACCCACTAATTCACACAAGGACCAAATAATTTCTAAAACATGTGAAAGAGAATTAAATCTTACCTTAGAAACAAAGCTCTTATTATCAAGAATGTGAACTCCCTCAAGAACAGCCATGGCCGTGAGTTACCATGGCTATTGTAATCTCTATCCTTTTTCCTCCAATTGGATTTTAAATCACCAATTAATCATGTAGAAGGGGGGGGGGGGGGGGGGGGAGAAGATGGCCGTGAGCTCAAGGGGTGGCTGCCATAGCCATAGTCGTGGCTCTCTCTCTCTCTCTCTCTAGCTTGAGAGCTTCTCTCTCTTATCTCAACTTTGGTGAAGATGGAATGAAGTTTAGTTGATTAATTAGTCATCAAATTGGTTTATATAGGCTGCCTATTAAGTGGACAAGTGTCTCACTATGGCATGGACCAATCAGATTTGGCCATACTATAATGGGGTCCATTTAGCACTACTTAGGCTTAATTAATCTTAATTAATTACTAATCCCCACTTAATAATATAATCATGGTTAATTAATCCCTAATCTCGACTAATATTTCTACACCAATTGAATTTTACAAGCAATCGTGCACTTATTAAAAATCGGGGATTAAAAGCCCTTGTCTCATATCCCAAAATAATCTCGTCCTTAAACTTATGTCGATTAGCTTACGAATAATCCAACGTATAAAAATACGGGTTATAACATCCTTCCCCCCTTTAGAACATTTGTCCTCGAATGTTAAATGGGTCATATAAAGTCTTATAAGAATTTCGGGGAAGTCTCCCTTATAGCTAGAACATGTAGTCTCATCTACCAATCAATATAATCAATTGAGGGATTTAAATTACCTGCAGGCGTAGGGAACAAGTAAGGGTACTTATTCTTCATCTCCTCTTCAGCTTCCCAGGTCATCTGTTCTCTATTATTATTTCGCCATAATACTTTGACGGAAGCTACATCCTTAGTACGCAATCTTCTAACTTGCCGATAAAGTATAGCTATAGGGTTCTCCTCATAGGACACCTCCTCTGTCACCTGGACATCATCCACAGGGAATAATCTAGAAGGGTCACCAATACATTTGCGAAGCATCGACACATGAAAGACTAGATATACTGCTTCCAAATCAGATGGTAGGTCCAACTCGTAGGCAACCCTGCCTACCCTACGAATAATCTGATAAGGCCCAATGTACCTCGGGCTAAGATTCCCTTTCTTGCTAAATCTCATTACGCCCTTCATGGGTGACACATTCAACAACACCCAATCACCAACCTGAAACTCTAAGTGTCAACGTCGATTATATGCATATAACTTCTGTCGACTCTGAGCTGCCAATAACCTCTCCTGAATAAGCTTCACTTTATCAATAGCTTGTTGAATCATATATGGGCCTATTAATTTGGTCTCACCAACATTAAACCAGCCAATAGGTGACCTGCACTTCCTCTCATATAAGGCCTCATACGGTGCCATCTGGATACTAGAATGGTAGCTATTGTTATAAGAAAACTCGATAAGTGGCAAATGATCATCCCAGCTACCTCTGAAGTCAATAACATAGGCCTGAAACATATCTCCTAGCGTCTGAATAGTACGCTCGGCCTACCCGTCAGTCTGAGCGTGAAATGTTGTACTAAGACTCACTTGTGTCCCCAATCCCTCCCGCAATGATCTCCAGAAGTTAGCTGTAAACTGGGCTGCTCTGTCTGAGATAATAGCTATGGGAACCCCATAGAGTCTTACCATCTCTCTGATATATAACTTTGCATAGTCCTCAGCTGAATAAGTATTCCTGACTGGAAGAAAATGGGCTAATTTTGTCAGCCTATCCACAATAACCCATATAGAGTCATACTTCCGAGGGGTGCTAGGTAAACCTGTAATGAAGTCCATGTTAATAACTTCCTATTTCCAAGTCGGGATCTCTATCTCCTGTAATAATCCGCCAGGCTTCTGATGCTCGACCTTAACCTGTTGACAATTCGGGCATTGAGCAACAAACTCCGTTATGTCTCTTTTCATGCCGTCCCACCAATATAAACATCTGAGGTCACGATACATCTTTGTTGACCCTGGATGAATAGAATAGCAGGCATACTGTGCCTCTCCCATAACCTGTTGCCGTAGCCCTGCAACCTCAGGTACACATAATCTACCTCTATATCGTAGCACTCCGTCAGGTGTAACCTCGAATGGGGTCTTCTCCTTTTGAAGAGTTGCATCTCTATAATGTGCCAGAACAGGGTCCTCGTACTGGCGTCTCTTTACCTCTTATATGGTAGAGGATTCAACAACTCCTCGAATAGAAACTCCGCCATCATCAGAATCTGCCAAACGGACTCCAAGGTTAGCTAGCTGGAAAATCTCACGGACTGTCTCCTTTCGTTCTGGTTGTACATCTGTCAAACTACCCATAGATTTACGGCTAAGAGCATCTGCTACAACATTTTCTTTTCCTTGGTGGTATAGGATATCGACATCATAATCCTTCAGCAACTCTAGCCACCTTCTCTGCCATATATTCAGCTCCTTCTGCTTAAAGATATATTGGAGACTCTTATGATCCGTATAAATATCAACATGCACGCCATATAAATAATGTCTCCATATCTTCAAAGCATGAATTACTGCTGCTAACTCCAGATCATGACTAGGATAATTCCTTTCGTGCTTTCTGAGATGCCAGGAGGCATAAGCTATAACCTTGTCATGCTGCATCAATACACAACCTAGTCCAACGCCTGAGGCGTCACAATAAATAACATAGCCATCTGATCCCTCAGGAAGTGTTAGAACTGGAGCCGTAGTCAACTTATCCTTCAGTAGTTGGAAGCTTTGCTCATAAGCATCGGTCCACTAGAACTTAGCTGCCTTCTGATTTAGCCTTGTTAAAGGCACTGAAATCGAGGCAAATTTCTCTACGAACCTCTTGTAATATCCTGCTAGCCCCAGAAAACTATGTACCTCAGTAGGTGTCGTAGGTTTAGGCTAAGTCTTTACAGCCTCAATCTTCTGTGTATCGACCCGAATACCATCAGCTCTAACAATATGCCCCAAGAATGCCACTGAAGTCAACCAGAATTCACATTTAGAGAACTTAGCATACAATCTCTGGTGTTGGAGCACCCCAAGTACCGTCCTCAAATGATCTGCATGCTCCTCCTTTGAACGTGAATAGACCAGAATATCATCGTTAAATATAATCACGAACATATCTAGGAATGGTTTGAACACTCGGTTCATTAAATCCATAAATACCGCTGGTGCATTGGTCAGCCCAAAAGACATCACTCTAAGCTCATAATGCCCGTATCGAGTCCTTAATGGAGTCTTCGGAATGTCTGCCTCCTTCACTTGCACCTGATGATAACCTGACCGCAAATCTATCTTTGAAAAGCATTTAGCACCCTGCAACTGGTCAAATAAATCATCAATCCTGGGGAGGGGATATATATTCTTTATTGTTACTTTATTGAGCTGCCTATAATCGATACACATCCGCAGCGATCCATCTTTCTTTCTCACAAATAATACCGGTGCTCCCCAAGGAGATGTGCTAGGCCTGATGAAGCCTTTTCTAACAAGTCCTTCAGTTGATCCTTTAACTCCTTCAATTCTGTAGGTGCCATTCTGTAAGAAGGAATAGATATGGGGGCTGAGTATCTGGCAGTACATCTATAGTAAACTCTATCTCCCGCTCAGGAGGAAGGCCTAGAAGTTCATCTGGAAATTCATTAACTATCGGCACTGATTGAAAAGTCGGTACTTCTGCTTTCAATTCATGCACCTGAACCAGATGATAAATATACCCCTTTCTAACCATCTTGCCTCGAGGTATGAAATAAACTGAAATCGGACTATCTTTCCTCTAGAATCAACGTTAGCATAACAAGAAGCAAACCAGTCCATACCCATAATAACATCAAACTCCGTCATATCTAACACTATCAGATCTACCACGGTAGGACGACTATATATAATCACCGAACAATTTCTATATACTTGCTTTGCTATAACAGAATCTCCTACCGGTGTAGCTACCTCAAATGGTTCTATTAACTCAGGTTCTATTCCGATTCTACCAGTAACAAAGGGAGATATATATGATAAGGTGGAGCCTAGATCTATCAATGCATATACGTCCAGAGAGAAAATCGATAATATACCTGTAACCACATTCACTAACGCCTCCTGTTCCTGTCTACTAGCCAAAGCATATATGCGGTTCGAATGACCGCTAGAACTGGAAGCTCCGCCACGACCTCTACCACGGCATGCTGGTGTCTAAATATCCTTCCCCATAGGGCGCATAGCCACGGAAGAAGATGAACCGGCAACTGGCCCAGTAGGCTGAGCCACACTACCTGGACTACCTCCATACGGGCACTCTCTCATAATATGGCCTTGACGGCCGCAAGAAAAACAAGCACCTATAGCACGACGACATTCCCTAGAGTGGAGCTTACTAGGGGTGGGCATTCGGTTTTTCGGTTCGGTTTTTCAAACTTCAGTTCGGTTTTTTCGGTTTCGGTTTTTTGAAAGTGGACACCGAACACCGAACCGAATTAGTTTTTGTTCGGTTCGGTTTTTTGAAGTTCGGTTCGGTTCGGTTTCGGTTTTTTAATTCGGTTTTTTTTTTTTTGCATGGGCCTAAATTGGGATATTTTCTACTTGTAAAATGAGCTTTTTTTTTAATTAAAAATGAGCTATTTTATTGTTTTTAGATAAAAATGGGAAAATACTGAAAATATAGGAAGTCCACAGCCAGAAACTGGTTGAATGACCGATACCTAGAATATATCATTGAAATGGTAAGTGTGAAGGATTCGTCTAGCAATCAATATAAGAAGAAACATTATGTTCAGGGTTTCTCTAGTAATGGATTTACTTTCAAACTATCAAGTTCAATTCCCTAAACATGCATAAGAGAAAGCTTGCTAGAAATCCACTTACTGGGGCTAGAGATAGTGCTCGCAACATCAAGAATGCTCCAAACAAATCCATAAGTAAACCAAAGATCCATGGCTTGTTGAAAGGATGCAGCAAAGTGCAAACGGAGAAGGGATGCAGCAAAGTGCAAACTGAGAAAACTGCAAATTGGAAAAGATATGAGCAATTAGCACTGTAGCAGTAGCACTGTTCGGTTAAACCGAAAAACCGAAAACATGTGAACCGGAACCGAACACCGTACCGAAAAACCGGTGAACCGGAACCGAACACCGTACCGAAAAACCGAAAAACCAAAACTGAAAAACCGAATTAATTCGGTTCGGTTCGGTTTTTCGGTTTTCGGTGTTTATGCCCACCCCTAGAGCTTACCACACCGGGTACACCGAGACAAAGGTGATGTTATATCCCGCATTTTTGTGCAATCGGATAATTCAAGACAATCGCGGGAGGACAACAAGCAAGGCCATATTTTATCTTGTTTGGCACATGAGTTGCTTATGAAAAGTCTAGAAGTGGAAATATGGAGAAAGACGAAGGGGAAATTTGGAAATTGGAAAAATAGCTTCCATGAATTGCAAGAACTAGCCAATACAATTGGGCTTGAAATTTTAAGCAAAAAGGAGAGGCCCAATTGTCCATGTACATGGGTTAGGCCCATATTGAGTAAAATTGGTGAATAAAAAAGATTACTAAGTCATCTTTATCACCAAAAATCTCTAGAACTTTCAAGAAAGCAAAAGAGAGAAATGAAGGAAAAAAACCCCAAGGCCTTTAGGCCAAGAGAAAAATTGATAAAAATTTCTTCAAAAATCATTTTCCACTAATTATAGAGTCCCAAACAAGGTGGAGTAGTCATTGGAACAAGAAAATACAAGTTCTTGAAGTTACAACTTTGGCTAAGTTGGAGGATCAAAGAAGAAGGTGAGAATTCATCTCCTTTAGATGTTATGAATATTTATGCATGTTGTAGTGTGCAAAAGTGAATGAAATTCATGAAGAACAAGAAAATAGCATGTGGCCGTGCATGTATATGTAGGTGTAAGAATCATGTTTCAATTATTTCATCTAGTATTTGGTTATTATTGTTGAGAATGTTATGTGTAAAGTGAAAGTTGAATGATTTTGGAAAGAATGTAGTTGTGTGTGCATGATGAAGTCGTGGGCGTGTAGTGTGTATGTGGTCGTGTATACATGATGTATAGTCGTGTATATTGGTGAGTTGTGAAAGAATAATGAGCGAGTTGTAATTAATGTTTTAGTTGTTGTGTCGTAGATTTTATATCGCAACTAAAGACTTGATAAGTTTGATGAAGTTTTGGTAATTGGAAGATTGTGTGAATTGAAAAAATGATGTTCTTGCATGGATAGCGTGTAATGGTATTAGTATGATGTTGTTGGAACGTATACTATAAGGTCGCTATTGTGTACATTGAAGTTGGAAGGTTTTGAAGAAAGTGGTAAATTGAGATCATGTGTCTTGAATGGAATATGTGAATCGCTAGTGTAGCTGTTGAATTATATTAATAGTTTGGCCGGGTTTGAATTCCCGGGTTGTGATTGTTGAGAATTTGGCTATGTTGAATGTTAAGGATGGTATATTTACAGAGGAAGTGCTGCCGAAATTTCGGTAGCCAAGTGTTTCCTTAAGATTCTAACTCTAAGTATCCTAATAAGAGTTTTGGTAAACATGACCAAATTGCAAATTTTGACGAGATTGCAACGTGAATTTGGAATAGCAAAAGGAGCGGAAAGAGGTATGTAAGGCTTCACCCTTCTTTTTATGGCATGTCTTAGGTGTAATATGTCGGGTACGAGCCTCGGGGACAACCCTATTCCCCGGAACCCGGACCTAAAGTTTTCTCCTTTTTGTTCAATACAATTGAACTAGAAAGTGTGCAAAATGATGGAAAGATCGTCTAAACCCCTAGAACTTGCATAAATGGGACCCGTTTACCTTAGAACCCTCACAAGTAATGCTATGACATGTAACATATGCAAATAGTATACGCTGCCTCATCCGGCCCGAGGTGGGCCCGTTATTCTCGGATTTTCCTTATAGTCTTGTCTGACTTACTTGAAGTGAATCTAAAGGGGACCTTTGATCCCGATTTCGTCACCAAATGATAGGTATTATGATTACTCTAACGAGGATACTTCCATGATGATAATGACAACAATGATGTTAGACAAGAGTATATGCCTATGATAAGTACTACCGGAACGATTCCATGACTAAGATTTCTAAGCTAAGTATTCTATGTGAATAGGAAAATGATAAACTAATTCTTGAATCTTAATTATATCCCCTAGCTATGACTTTACTTTCTATAGACTCCCAAGCCTATGAACTGTCATCTATGACGCCCATGATTTCATTCTACGTTTACTTTAATACTATTCTCCGTTGACCATCTCACCTTAAAATATTCGTTCCTTCGGGGTGAGACAAGAACGATCACGAGTATTCCATAATGTAATCGGAGGTCACCGACCTTACGTCACTCCGATGGCTACATGATTTTTCCTTGGGCTCCTTTGTGTGCTTATATGATATATATATATATATATATATATATATATATATATATATATATATATATATATATATAAGACATGTATATGTATATAAGATATGTATAAGTATATAAAATATGTATATGTATATAAGATAAGTAAATGTATATAAGACATGTATATGTATACAAGCTATGTATATGAATACAAAAAATATGTGTATGTATATAAGATGTGTATATGCATACAAAGTACATATATGCAAGCTATGTATATGAACCTGGGCTAGGGGGAAGGGATACATGGGGGAATGGGAAGGGAAATATGTTTCACTGCCACCTGATCAGCTGGTTTATCATCCCGGACGCGGGGTGCCCGGACGCGGGATATATGGGTGAGTCGGTGTATATCGGCGCTATGTGGGTGAGCCGACATCGTTCGGCGCTATGCTATGATATGACCTACCATGTCATGACCAAATATGCTATGATAGGATATGTTATGACAAGCTATGCTATGGTAAGATATGCTATGACAAGCTATGCTATGATAAGATATGTTATGACAAGCTATGCTATGATATGATACGCCATGACATGCAATGCTATGAGAGGATACGCTATGACATGCTATGCTATGACATGATACGCTATGACGTGCTATGTTATGACATGATACGCTATGATACGCTATGACATAATATACCATGATATGATATGCTACGACATGATATGATACGACACGCTATGATATGACAGTGTATAATATGATAAAACATGACATGATATAAATCTTATTTTCTATGCCTATGAATAAGAAACGTTCTAAAAAGAAAAAGACAAGCATGCACGGTATCCGGCCTGACAGGGGCGTTACTACGCACTGGTTACTTTCTAGCCTCATCATATGTCCTACGACCTTATGATATTGTTAATCATGCTCTATGTTTCTATTTGTATTATCTACCATGCCTTACATACTCGGTACACTATTCGTACTGACGTCCCTTCTTGTGGACGCTGCGTTTCATGCCGCGCAGGTCAGCATACAGGTGGACCTGATCTTTAGGAGCTCTACCAGCCGCACTTGACAGCGCTCCAGTTGTTCCGTAGCCTCACTCCAGCGGTACTATTTTGTGTATGTACATTCGGGCACGACAGTACTCGGCCCTTTCTATGTATAAGTGTACTATGTCTAGAGGCTCGTAGACAGATATGCACAGTCAGCCATGTACAGTTAGATGTGTTGTATTTTGAATTGTTCGCGTCCCGGTATAACGCGATAGCGGAAAGCTTACTACTTATGTTTATGGTGACGCTGCTAATGTTAATGTTCAGAAAGGAAAAAAAAATATATGGCTCTGTTTACACGGCTTGCCATGAAGTAAAGGTAATATGATAGATAAGGGGTGCTCGGTACAAGAATCGGGTACTCGTCACGGCCCCTAGTCGGGTCGTGACAGGTAGCCTGGACTGACTCAAACCTCTGTTCATTTGCGAACCCAAAGCTCTAGAGCTCTGACCGGCTCCTGAATACCCTGTGCTGTCAAATCTCCTACCTGCGAACTGTGGGGGTGCACTCTGTGCTGGCTGGCAAGAATATCTAGTATACTGCTGAGGCTGCTTGCCTCGAAAGTCACTAGGATAACCAGCCGATCTAGCCCTCTTATGCTGGCCTCTATCGTAATCTCTATATGGCTGACGCACTCTGTGTCGATCCTCTATCCCCTGTGCATATGCCTGTACTCGAGCAATATCCATACCTGGCTGCAGAGCCACCGCCATACAACCATCAATCAAATAGCGATCCAGTCCCATCACATAATGATGCACTCTATCAGCCATATCAGCTACAATAGTAGGCGCATATCTGGCCAACGAATCAAACTCAAGACTATAATCTCGAACGCTCCTGCCATTGTGCCTCAGATGTAAGAATCTATCCACTCTGGCTCGCCTCATCTCTGGAGGCAGGAAGTGGCCAAGAAAGGCCTCCACAAACTCATCCCACACTGCTGGAGGAGCACCCTCGCCCCTAGATAACTCCCACGACTCATACCAACTAACAGCTACATCCCGCAACCGATACGAAGCCAGCTCAACAGACTCAGTCTAAGAAGCCGTGATTATCCTCAATGTACGCTGCATCTAACGAATAAACTCCTTCAGATCATCCTCGGGCTTTGACCCAAAAAACTCTGGAGGATTACAACTTAAGAAGTCACGAGCCCTCAAACTATCATGTCTATCCGCATGGTTAACTCCTAGTCCATGATTGCAAGCCTGCCCAACCACTAATCTGGTCAGTAACTGTACTGCATCTCTCATGGCCCTATCCTCTGCCCCTGGCTGAGGAGCTGGAGGCTCAGTTACTGGGGCCTTAGGGGCTGGCGGTGGAGCCGCCCCCTGATTTGAAGCTGCTGCTGCTCTGAGTTCCTCTGGAGGTGGCGGTGTAGCAGAGCTCGCTGACGAGAGGACAATCGCGGGCATGGACTGGGTACGGGCCCTAGTAACTCTCCGAGTCTGACTTGTTTCTCCCGCTATCGATTTGCCCTTCTGGGCAGCTGTCGCTTTCTTTGGAGGCATAGTTGTAAACATAACAATCTGTTAGGGGGGGGGGGGGGGGGGGAATTATCCTGATAATATAGCTCTATCGCACGATCAAGAGTAAGAAGGAAAGATAACATCCTAAATGTCCTGTAGCTTCCTGTTTATAGATGTGGTGCACAAAACACCAATAAACAAGACTCTACTGGACACGGTCTGTAGACACTCCGAGGATGAACTGCTCTGATACCACTTTTGTCACGACCCAGCCCCGTGGGCCGTGACTAGTACCCGAGCTGGACACTCGTATACGTACCTGTTAGATATAGTCAAACTGAATCTAAGAACAATATGGGAACTTGCAAAGAACTCCAAAGGTTCATAACGTCTTCATATATATTTCCTGATAACCTGTCTCCTGAGGAGTCACACTAATCAAAGCATAATACGATACGCAAGCCGACAAGGCTGCCACTACATATCAATACCATACGCAAGCCGACAAGGATGCCATTATAGACGAACATATCCATAGCACATTGTATAGACACAGCTGAACAAAACTTATACACAACCTACAGATATGTCTACAGACCTCTAAGAGTATCAATGGTGAAATATGACGGGACAGGGCCCCGCCGTACCCCTGGACAAACATATATATATATATAAATATATATATATATATATATATATATATATCAAAAGATCCGTACCAACAGTCTAGGCTCCGGAACAATAGAGCTCTCCAAGACAGCTAAGTAGAAGTCCTAAGCTAGAGGATCACCAAATCGAGTATCTGTACCTGCGGGCATGAAACGTAGCCCCCCCGAAGAAAGGGGGTCAATACGAGATATGTACTAAGTATATAATGCATGAATACAATAAAAAGGATCATGACTGAAATAGAGATTACAGGAGACAAGTGTGACAATCATAATACCAATACACTTGCCTTATGAAATGTAAATCATGCATATCAATATCATATATCATATTTGGCCCATTATGGGACTCGGTGAATAAAGTCACCATATACCATCCTTGGCACCATAATCACATCATCATGTCATCATATATATATATATATATATATATATATATATATATATATATATATATATATATATATATATATATATATATATATATATATACCGTATCCCGGCCCTCTAGTGAGGGACTTGGTGAACAATGCAGTAAAACTGTGCACGAGAGCGTACCCCAGCCCGGGACTCGGTGAAAGACATATTGAGGCACGCACGAGCAGAGTAGTGAGTAACCATATGCAAACTAAGTCATATCTGAGACTCAATAGAATAATCAAAATGTACCATCATTTGATAATCAAGACAATAGTCATGTCAAGTATCCTTCGAATGTCACTATGGATTATATCAAAATAGACTTCAGGAATCATACACACGTATCAAGACATAATAAAATAAGTCCTGGGAATCAAGTACATTAGCCATCCTAGTGTCTCTAAGAATAGGAGCTTTTTGAAATCATACATACGTCGTCTATTTGTTTCATAAAGATCATGCCAAAAAGAATGAAGGGTTAGCTTTACATACCTTTAACGCTTATCCGTGGTACAATACGTATACGCTGCTCGAAGTGTATCAACCTATATTAAGACGTTACTATGGTTAAGCTATGGAAAGGCATAAAACGTACTTCAACGTTAGTAGCTTATTTCTAGGCGATTGGGCAGCATTTCCCCTACATCGCTCAATTTCCTCACATTTAAGCCAACTATACAACAACCAACATAGCATCAACCAAGGCACATCTAAGTTATCGCATCAAGAACCAGTTACAACAAGACCCAAGGACATTCCATACAGTCCACACCATTCCAACATAAATCGTCAACATAACGACTACGACATATTCAAGTTATTATTAATAATATATAGCCCTAACACTTCATCGAAACGATCTTATAACAGCCCAACGATTACAACAACACAATGCATAATATTAACCACATTTAATCCTCCATTTCAACAAGAACAACAACAACACACCCAAAACAACCTCTAATTACAACAAGTTCTTAAAACAGCCCACTAAAATATACTTCAACTTTAACCATCAAATTCCTTTACTCTCATCATTTAATCCATGACAACACAACAACAATACTAATTAAAATTAACTCATCATTATTAGATTAAAACAGCCCCATATACAGCCCAAACAAAGTTTCAACATCGACATACACAATTCTTGCTTTCAATTCCACATCCACTAATTCACACAAGGACCAAATAATTTCTAAAACATGTAAAACAGAATTAAATCTTACCTTAGAAACAAAGCTCTTATTATGAAGAATGTGAACTCCCTCAAGAATAGCTATGGCCGTGAGTTGCCATGGCAGTTGTAATCTTTATCCTTTTTCCTCCAAATGGACTGTAAATCACCAATTAATCGTGTAGAGGGGGGGGGGGGGGGAGAGAAGCTGGCCGTGAGCTCAAGGGGTGGCTGCCATAGCCATGGTCGTGGCTCTCTCTCTCTCTCTAGCATGAGAGCTTCTCTCTCTTATCTCAACTTTGGTGAAGATTGAATGAAGTTTAGTTGATGAATTAGTCATCAAATTGGTTTATATAGGCTGCCTATGAAGTGGACAAGTGTCCCACTATGGCATGGACCAATCAGATTTGGCCATGCTATAGTGGGGTCCATTTAGAACTACTTAGGATTAATTAATCTTAATTAATTACTAATCCCCATTTAATAATCTAATCGTTGTTAATTAATCCCTAATCTCCACTAATATTTCTACACCAATTGAATTTTACAAGCAATCGTGCACTTATTAAAAATCGGGGATTAAAAGAATTTGTCCCATACCCCAAAATAATCTCGTCCTTAAACATATGTCGATTTGCTTACGAATAATCCAACGTATAAAAATACGGGATATAACAAGGTGAGCCATATATTTAATCATACATTTCTATTCATCAATCATACTAGTCCCATGGGACAACAACACTTTTATATCATCATTGACATCTATGCCCGTATCAATATACATAAGCCGACGAGGCTAACAAAATGATATCCAAAATGTAGGCCGACAAGGCCAAACAGATCTAACCATATACACATGTCTACGAGCCTCTAAGGAGAGTATGTCATATCATATAGGCGGGACAAGACCCCTCTATGCTCATAATTATGTACACAAAAGAATAAGTACCCAAAAGCTATAGGTCCGAATGAAATGGAGCTCCGCTATGTAGTCCCTGAGAATGTAGCTATGGATCAAGTTTGTCTCCTTGGGCTCCTGCGGGCATGACGCAGCGTCCACAAACAAAAGGACGTTAGTACGAAGAATGTACTGAGTATGTAAAACATGATCAATATCAATATAGAAGCATTATAAGCAACATAAGAAATAGCATAAGATGGGAGATAGTAGCATCATCGTCATAAGCACTTACTTGCTTGTCATAGGGACTTTCCATTTCTAGCGTGTATTCGTGTAGATACATCTGTCACGACCCGTCTAGGGGCCGTGACGAGTACCCGATACTTGTACCGAGCACCCCTTGTCTATCGTTTTACCTTTACCTCTTAGCAAGCCATGTAAACAGAGCCATTTTTTTTTTTGAACATTAACATTAGCGGCGTCATTCTGAACATAGACTAATAAACTTCGTTATCACTTATACATTAACATTAGCATGCCAAAACACCATATACCTAACTATACTTAACTGACTGTACATATCTGTCTACGAGCCTCTAGACGTAGTACACTTATACATAGAAAGGGCTGAGTACTGCCATGCCCGAATATATATACACAAAATAGTACCAAGGAAGTGAGGCTCCGGAATAACTGGAGCACTGTCAACACTGCTGGTAGAGCTTCTAAGGATCAAATCCGCCTGTCTGCTGACCTGCGCGGCATGAAACGCAGCGTCCACAAGAAGGGACGTCAGTACGAATAGTGTACCGAGTATGTAAGGCATGAATAGTAATATACAGAAAATATGAATCATGTATAATGACATAAGAGAGTTACAACACATGTCCTGGGATAGAAACATAACCTGTATATATATATACCCTTGGCAGGTGCTATGCGTACTTAGCTTTCCTTTAAGACTCTTTCCTTGTTCATATACATATACATATAAAATAGCACATCTCATATTGCCGAGGCGTCGGCAGCCGATCCATTTAACCATAAATATACACATCCCGCGTCCAGGCATCCCGCGTCCGGGACGATATCATATCATGTAATGCCAACTGATCAGGTGGATATGCGTTCATAACGCTCTGCCCTTACATCCATTTTCCCCCGTATACATATGCATATATCATGTACATATATCAACGTCTATAGCGCTCTAGCTCTTTTATCATATACATATACGTGTGTCATGTGCATGTATCAGCGTCTATAGCGCTCTAGCTCTTTCGTCATGTGCATATTTTAAAAATATATACACATATCTTACATACATATACATGTCTTATATGCATTTACGTATCCTATATACATATGTCTCATAGGCACGCAGGAAAGCCCAAAGAAGAATCATGTAGTTATCGGAGTGACGTAAGGTCGGTGACCTCCAATTATATTATAGAACACTCGTGATCGCTTTGTCTCACCTTGAAGGAACGAGTATTTTAAGGTGAGACTATCAACGGGGAATAATATTAAAGTAAACGTAGAATGAAATCGGAGCATCATAGATGACAGTTCATAGACTTTGAAATCTTTTAGAAAATAAAGTCATAGCTAGGAAATATAAATAAGATTCAAAAATTAGTTTATCATTTTCATGTTTACATAAGATACTTAGCTTAGTCATCTTAGTCATCGAGTCGTTCCGGTAGTACGTATCATAGGCATATTCTCTTATCTAACATCATTGTTATCATTATCATCATGGAGGTGCCCTCGTTAGAGGAGTCATAGTATTTATCATTTGGTATCGAAATCGGGATCAAAGGTTCCCTTTGGATTCACTTCAAGTAAGTCAAGCAAGACTGTAAGGAAAAATCCGAGAGTAGCGGGCCCACCTCGGGCCGGATGAGGTAGCGTATACGATTTACGTATGTTACGTGTCATAGCGTTACTTGTGAGGGTCTTAGGGTAATCGGGTCCCATTTATACAAGTTCTAAGGGTGTAGGAGGTTTTTCCAACAATTGGCACACTTTCTAGTTCAATTCTATTGAACAAAAAGTGGAAAACTTTAGGTGCGGATTCCGAGGAACCGAGTTGTCCCCGAGGCTCGTACCCAACTTATTTCAACTAAGACATGCCATAGAAAGAAGGGTGAAGCCTTACATACCTCTTTCCGCTCCTTTTGCTATTCCAAATTCACGTCACAATTTCGTCAAAATTTGCAAATTGGTCGTTTTTACCAAAACTCTCATTAGTATACTTAGAGTTGAAATCTTAAGGAAACACTTGGCTACCGAAATTTCGGCAGCATTTCCTCTGTAAATATACCATCCTCAACATTCAACATAGCCAAATTCTCAACCAACACAATCCGGGAATTCAAACCCGGCCAAACTATTAACATAATCAACAATCGCACTAGCAATTCACATATTTCATCCAAGATGCATGATTTCAATTTATTACCTTCTTCAAAACCTTCCGACTCCAATGAACACGATAACAACCTTATAGTATATATTCCAACGACATCATACCAATATCATTACATACTATCCATGCAAGAACATTATTCTTCAATAATACCAATAGTCGTAATATCATTTCCAACACCAACATATGCCATGAAACAACCCACACACTATTTTCCAAATTTCTCAACCAACCCACTTGTGATACAACTATTTAATAACTTTATTTCCGTAAAGAAGTTGAAATTAGTACTAACAACATCAATAATAACATCCCCAACATCCTACAAGATAGATATATGTATATTTCGTCCAATTTCTCTTCAAATCTCAACCCACAAATTAACAACATCAATACAACAAACTATCACCTTGTTCTTGCCATTATTTCTTAATTCATATTGATAGAGAAAGAGATTCAACAAATTCATACCTTGTTTTTCATGAAGGTAGCCAAATCTTCAACATTTACTTGTTTCCAAGCCACTCCAACTCCAAAATGAAATCATATTTGTGACTATGCGTTGCCCGGACTTCGATTGATATTCCGTAGCCTTAAATTCACTCAAAATCCTTCACTTTTATGGGGAATTTAGGAGCCCTTTGATGGCTGATTTTTCTGGAAGTTTTGAGAAGTTTTTTTGATGATAAGAATGGGGGTTTTCCCCTTTTTATAAGGGCTGAAACGGCGTCACTGTAGCTACAGTACTGCTGCGGTACTGTAGCGGTACTGTAGCGGTGCTGTAGCAGTGCTGTAGCAGTGCTGTTTCGGCGCGACAATTCAGTTTGTAACGTCTATAATTCTCTCCTCCGAGGTCCTATCAACGAGCGGTTTGTTACATTATAAACTAGACTCGACGAACTGCATTTTAGGCTTTTGAAACGCCTTAAAACGCCAAATATACATGGATATATACCCCTCCAAAGTTGACTAAAAATCTTTCCAGCATTTCTCAAATTTTCATCGAACTTATTTTCTTCAATTTGCTCGATCTCGAAATATTCCGAAACTCTCCATACATGATATTTATCACTTATAATACTAATAATGATCATGTTCTCGTGTTTCAAAATACTCTTTCCCGATTACGACTTACGAGATCGTAATTCACCCTCTTTCTTCGTTGTTACGTACTTTCCATGGCTTGTGCTTTTCAAAACATTATGGGACGCCTCCGACACTCCCTTACTACGGTGAGGTAAATGTCATACTCCTGCTCTGAAAACGCGGGGTGTAACAACATCCATATCCGTATTCATTTACATTGCGTCCATAATCGTATTCATATACATAGTCTTATTCGTATTCATATCCATATCATGTTCGTATTCATACTCATATCTATATCATATACATAACCATATCACATACATGACATTTACATAGCATGCCCGACCACGAAGGTTCGGTGTTTCATACATACTTGGCCAACCAAGGCTCAAGGTTACACATACCTGGCCCTACCAAGGCTTCAGGGTTACATCTACCTGGCCCTACATAGGCTTCAGGGTTATTCGTACCATCTGCAGATGTGTGCGCGCGTTACCTAAATAGATACATATTCTACCCGGCCTCATAAGCTCAGGGTTCCATAATAGTCATACATAGATACACATACATAATAGCTCATAAGCATCTTACTATTATCATCACTATCATTATCGTCATCGTTATCGTCATTCATTACATCTATCCTTATTGGATTACTTGTCATATGAGGAACATAGTACAATCGAAATACGTATCGAGAGTCATAAGCTTCGTAGGTTTGGAGATAGAATCATTTGGAATATGTCATAGACTTATAGAAGATTTAGATGATTGGCCAAAGAACCATGCCTTATGAAAGAAAGGGTTAGCCTTACATACCTTTCCGTTCAACTATTCTACACTTGCACGTTCTCCTCCGAAGCTCACGTTTCTACCTTCATTAGAGTTATACTATCATTAGGAAGATCGATAGCTAGCACACATGACTAAAGCTAGAGAAAATTGGACAGCATCTCCTTTATTTATACGACTTCCTCCACATTATATATCAACTCCCAAACGTCAATAATACATTCACAATATCGTAATAATAGTCTTTATTCTCCTATATTATCCATATTCTTCAATTCACTTCAAGTCACCCATATCCATAGTCATAGCACACTATTACATTAGCTCATATACAATGTTTATCCCATGTTCCCAATAACATTTATAGCGTGCCTACAATCATAGCAAATCAACAATCACTACTCAACCCAAACTACTATTCACAAACATCACTATTCTCACATTCAAGACCCATTTCCTATATCCTTTTACAATCCAAGTGTTTCAACTTTCAAATACCTTAAATAACATGGGAAGATCATAAAACTTACCTTAGTTGTTGTAGGAATAATCTTTGGGTGGAAATGCTTCACTTGAGCAAAACCCTAGTTTCACCTCCAATGAGATTTCTTGACTTGGATGATCTTTAATGAGTTCCTTAACCATGAGTCCACTGAGCTTGTTCTCGCTAAAGGATGTTATAACACTTCCCCAAAACATCATTAAGCCATCATCAACTTGTTACTCATAATTCTCGTCCGATACCTATCGTATGCCTTGCCTTCTCTTGGCAACTTTCTTGTCTAACATCGGATATCTTTGAAATCGTACTTAGGGTCATCAAATGTCATTCCTTACTTAATGAAATATCGTATACTCGTACTCTTCATTAGTCTATTCACTTGTGCATCAACGGAAATTTTTTCGAGGTCTATCATTCATCCCCCTTTAGGAACATTCGTCCTCGAATGTTAGGTTCTCGGGGATTCTTTAAAAATTTCGCCAGAGTTTCCCCTGTAATATGGCACTACCATCCCGTCACAACAACCCATAATAACAATGCCTCACAGTGCCATGACATAATAGCAACAGAAATTGGTCACACACGACCCAAAAGCATAAAAGGAAAGCATACATACCTTATGATCTTGATATCTCATCTTGGATTTCTTCCAAGGGCTGAAATAAATGTGTGTACCTGGATCTCATACTTTCTTCCGCTTCCCATGTCATTTCTTCTCATTTCTTGCTTCTCCATAAAACCTTAACTGAGGCCACTTCTATGTTTCTAAGCCTCCGTACTTGCCTATCTAATATGGCTATGTGTACCTCTTCAAAAGTCAGCTTTTCCGTCACTTGCACATCATTTATTGGCACGATCGTATTAGGATCTCCAACACACTTTCGAAGCATCGAGACATGGAAAACCGGATGGACTGACTCCAAATCCGGAGGTAGATCTAATTTGTTGGCCACTTTGCCTACCTTGCGCACAATCTCATAGGGCCCAATGTACCGGGGACTAAGCTCCCCTTTTTGCCAGATCTCATTACACTCTTAATTGGTGACACTTTCAAGAATACCCAATCTTTCACTTAGAACGGTAAGTCCCTTCGACGATTATCCACATAGGACTTTTGACGACTTTGAGCTGCTAACAACCGATCTCGTATGAGCTTCACTTTCTCTATGGCTTGCTGGACAAAGTCTGGCCCTATCAATTTAGTCTCTCCTACCTCGAACCACCCAATCGGGGATCTACACTTTCGCCCATATAAAGCCTCATACAGTGTCATTTGAATGCTAGAATGATAACTATTGTTGTAAGCAAATTCAATGAGGAGTAAGTGATCATCCCAATTTTCTCCAAAATCTATCAAACAAGCCCGCAACATATCTTCAAGAGTCTGAATGGTACGCTCAGCTTGTCCATCAGTCTGCGGGTGAAATGTCGTGCTAAGGCTCACTTGGGTCCTTAAACCCTTTGGAAGGACTTCCAAAAATTTGCAGTAAACTGAGTCCCTCTATCAGAGATAATAGATGCTGGGACACCACAGAGTCGTACTATCTCTTTAACATAAAGCTTTGCATAATCTTCTGCCACATACGTCGTTCTGACTGGTAAGAAATGAGCTGACTTTGTGAGTCTATCGACAATCACCCATATAGAATCATAGTTACGTCGAGAACGGCGTAAACCTGTATGGTAGTTCCCCTGCTACCATAGTCCACTACTCGAACTCCTAGGCTAGCTAACTGCTGGAGCTCACGATCCATTTCTCTCTTCTCTGGTCGTACATCACACAAACTTCCCATAGATCTACGGCTAAGATTATCAACCACAGTATTTGCCTTTTCGGGGTGATATAGGATATCAACATCGTAATCTTTTTGCAATTCTAATCATCGTCGTTGCCGCAAATTCAACTCTTTCTGCTTGAAGATATCCTGAAATCTCTTATGATCTGTATAAATATCCACATGGACACCATATAAATAATGTCTCCATATCTTTAATGCATGACCACTGCAGCCAATTCTAGATCATGGGTTGGATAATTTTTCTCATGTTTCCGTAATTGCCTTGAAGCATACGCAATCACCTTACCATTTTGCATTAACACACAGCCTAGCCTAACGCCTGAAGCATGGCAATAAACAACATATCCTTCCAATCCCTCTGGAAGTGTCAGGACTGGGTCAAAAGTCAATCTACCTTTTAACTCTTGGAAGCTACGTTCACAAGCATCTGTCCATTGAAACTTTACTGACTTCTAGGTCAACTTTGTGAGTGGTGCAGAAATAGAAGAAAAAACCTCAACAAATCTCCTGTAATAACCTACTAAGCCCAAAAAGCTACGAACCTCCGTAGGAGTTGTGGGTCTTGGCCAAGTCTTCACGGTCTCAATCTTTTGGCTATCCACTCGAATACCATCGGCTGCAACAATGTGCCCCAAAAATGTCACTGAGTTCAACCAAAACTCACACTTAGAAAATTTGGTGAATAGCTCTCGAGCTTGAAGAACTCTAAGGACAGTACGATAATGTTCCGCATGTTCTGCCTCGGATCTAGAGTACACCAAGATATCGTCGATGAATACAATCACAAACAGATTTAGGAAAGGCCTGAACACATTATTCATCAATCCATAAATACTGTTGGTGCATTAGTTAGCCCAAATGACATTACTCGGAACTCAAAATGGCCATATCTTGTTCTGAAGGCTGTCTTAGGGATATCTTTCTCCCTAACTCTCACTTGATGATACTCGGACCTCAAATATATCTTTTAAAACCATTTGGCACCTTGCAATTGATCAAATAAGTCATCAATCCTCGGAAAAGGATATCTGTTCTTAATCGTCACCTTATTGAATAGCCGATAGTCAATGCACATTCTCAAGGAGCCATCTTTCTTTCGAACAAATAATACGGGTGCTCCCCACGGGGATGAACTAGGCCTAATAAAGCCTTTCTCAAGGAAGTCTTTCAATTACTCCTTCAACTCTTTCAATTCTGCGGGAGCCATTCTATAAGGAGGAATAGATATAGGCTTGGTGTCTGGCAACACATCAATAGCAAAATAACTCTCCCGCTCAGGAGGAAGGCCTGGAAGCTCTTCCGGGAACACATCCGGAAATTCATTCACCACGGGAACTGACTGAAGAGTTGGCGGTTCAGCTTCTACATCTTTAATACGAACTAGATGATAAATACATCATTTTGTGATCATTTTCCTTGCCTTTATATAGGAAATAAACCTACCATTTTGTGATGCAATATTCCCTTTCCACTCTAACATTGGTTCTCCCGGAAATTGGAAATGAACAATTTTCATTCTACAATCAACGTTGACATAGCAAGAAGCCAACCAATCCATGCCCATAATAACATCAAAGTCTACCATTTTTAACTCATGCAAGTAAATCATAGTGTGATGATCACAAATCACAACTATAAAGTTTCTATATACTCGGCTAGCTATTACAGATTCACCAATGGGTGTAGACACCTCAAAAGGTTTGATCGACTACGGTTCGACTCTAAATCGAACCGCAATATACGGAGTGACATATGACAATGTAGAGCCCGGATCAATCAAAGCATATACATCATGAGAAAATACCGATAATATACCTGTGATCACATCAGGAGAAGACTCAAGATCTTAGCATCCAGTCAAAGCATAAATAAGGTGCTGAAGACCGCTAGAACTGGGAACTCTCCCTCTGCTTCTACCATGGCCGACTGGCGCTAGTGAACCTGGCCCCGTAGGGCGTACAAATGCTGAAGATTCGACCACCGACCCTGAAGTCTGGTCCTACCTCTACCATGATCTGAGGGGCAATCACGAATAATATGGCCTGGTCGACCACATGAATAACAAACCTCTGAACCCAATCGACATTGACCCCAATGCAACTTCCCACACTGGGAACAACGTGGTACGGGTGGCCTCGCCTGACCCGAATCACCTCTGAACAGAGACCCTGAAAAACTCTGACTCGGCCCGGAATGACTAGATCTATCAAATCTCTGGCCTGAAAACCGTGGAGGCACACTAGTCATAGAATGGCCCGAATGTCTAGAAAACTGCTGTCTGTGCCTGTCTCTAAACTCACTCATCGGACCTGAAGATCTATCCCTCTTGCTATGTTCCCTATCATGCTCATGTTCACTTCTCTGCTGTTGTAGACTTTCTTCTAAGTTCTGAGCATGGGCCTGAATGCGTGCAATATTCATATTGTCCTGAAGGGACGCAGTCAAGCACCTATCCATCAAATGTGGCCCTAGGACTTTCACAAATCGGTGTACCCGGTCACCCATATCCGCTACCATGGCCGAAGCATACCTAGCTATGGATCAAGTCTGTCTCCCTGGGCACCTGCGAGCATGATGCAGCGTCCACAAACAAAGGATGTCAGTACGAAGAATGTACAAAGTATGTAAAACATGATCAATATCAATATAGAAGCATAATAAGCAACATAAGAAATAGCATAAGATGGGAGATAAAAGCATCATCGTCATAAGCACTTACTTGCTTGTGATAGGGACTTTCCATTTCTAGCGCGTGTTCGTGTACATACATCCATATCCGTATTCATCTACATTGCTGTCATGACCCAACCCCGTAGGCCGTGACTAGTGCCCGATCTGGGCACTCAAACGCATTCTAGTATATGGCAAAAGCCGACAAGGCTTTATTCTAAATTTAGATAATTTCCAGAAAAATTTCGGCAGAGTTTCCTTTGTTTTACGGACTATCCCAAATACCCTGCACGCAGAAAATACCAACAAAGGCCTCACAGGGCCAACAAAGCAACATCTACATATATGCGGACCGGCCGCCGCGGCGAAGGGGATCGCCCAAACACAACACATACACATATCTGTACAGAAAGATCCCAACCCACAAACATGTCCACAGATCTCTAACAGACCGACAGAAGCATATGACGGGACAGGGCCCCGCCGTACCCATGAACGAGAAATATACATATGTACAAGTGACAGACTATACCAAAAGATGGCTCTGAATGAAAGAGCGCTCCAAAAATAGCAGAATGAGATCCTAAGCAGACGGATCAACAGACCTGTCGTCGGTACCTGCGCGACATGAAAACGCAGCCCCCGAGGAAAGGGGGTCAGTACGAAATATGTACTGAATATGCAAAGCCTGAATTACAGAAACAAGATCATAACCGGTACAGAACGTACAGAAAGTAAGCAGAAAATCCAAAGTGTCAAACACATATTTTCAAAACATGCAGAGTGTGTACAGAAACATATGTCATATCAAATCCGGCCCCTGCCAAGGGACTCGGCAGACAGAACGTGGCCACCCTCCCGACACTGGTGCCACAACACGAAAGAATCAGAATAGGGGCATGACCCCGTAACAAAATATGTCATATCAGATGGCCATAGTAAATCATATCAGAACAAACGTAAATGGCACAACATACTCCACAAACCCATGTACGCGTATACCTGCCCCCTCATATCGAGGCACGGCGAACAATGCAGGGGATTACGCTTGACAACATATCCTGGCCCGGGCTCAGTGTGGGAAACATTGGGGCATCCACGAATAGAGTCGTGAGAAACTAACGCAAGTAAAATATCATAAATGTTTCCATAGACTCAATGAGGCATATCAAAGACAAACCGATCCGATGAAGTCGGAAGGAATCATAGTAAATGATTTGCGAGTATCAAAACAATTTATCAGACTTAATGAAATATTTAAAACCATATTAGTTAGGTAATTACAAGGGCAGTCGAAACATTCCTTTCAAAAATCGTTCAAAAAGGGGACTTTAGTACATTAAGGGCAAAACCGGGAATAGCACGCCCACCTCGGAACAAGCAAGGCGGTGGGCTCAAATTACGCCCTTTAAGCTTATGGGGTCACCTATAAAGGTTCTACGGACATTCTATAGCTTTTCAAGGAGTTTAGAGAAAGTTTGCATAATTTCAGGAAAAGCATATCAAAATGGTTCAATTCTACTGAAGGAAAAACTGAGATTTTCTCTTACGGATTCCGATGGCCAAGAAGGTCTTTTGAGGCCCGAATCCGATCCTAAAACACTTAGACATGCCAAAAGAAGGATCGGGGTAGCTTTACATACCTTTCAAGCTCCTTACGCCTTTCCAAACACTCTTCCCGTTTCGTCAAAAATCTGCAAATGGTCAAGTTTACCAATTGTAAGTTATAGATGCTACAAATTCAATTCAACTCATATTTGTCTACCGAAATTTCGGCAGCACTTCCCCTATACATATAGCACCCCCGAGAACTCAACTCGGCTCACAATCATCAACAACAACCCAAACAACAACATCAACATCAACATAAAACACTAGAAACACAGTATGGCAACACTAGTTCTACTTGCCGACATAATGCCATTACCTTCATTTCAACTTCAATTTCCAAACCAATTTCAATGATTTCACATTCATTATCAAACTAGATCATCACAACATAGTTTAGAAGCGTTTCATATCGTTTCCTTAAATTATACACACGATATACATAATATACGAACTTTCCGCCGAAGTCATAACTCATTCAAAACTTCTAATCTTTGGCATACATATTCATGACATGTTTTCATCTTCCAAATTCATCAATAATCATCATGACTTGCAACCTAACAACTTCATTTTCGCAATGTCGTAAGATCGTACTAAAATGACATAAGCTTCTACATTCCATTTCAATACTAACTTATATCATTCTACCTTCATTTACATTGTAAACACCACAATAACACACTAACATACTAAACAACTTAATTCATTACCATTCCAAGTCCACATATCCTACAGCCATATGCTCCATTCATCAACTTCAACCAAATTCATTTCACTTCCAATTCCCATATGCATTTCATCACAACCATAACTAGAATATAACATGAATTCAACACATTATAGCTATACAATTCATACATACACACGGCTACACATCATATTCCAAACCCACTTTACAAACTTCCATTTTTCCATACAATCAACACATTTCTATAGGCTACAACACAAACAAGACTTTATATCACAAGAATAAGGAATAAATTCTCACCTTTTCCTCAAGTCTTCTTCACTTGAACTTGTGTTCACTTTGATGAAATAAGGTCTCCTTTCTCCAAACCAACTACACCAAGTTGAAAAGGGCACTCACTTTAGTAGGAATCCAACAAGAACAAAATTTTAGAAGCAAGATTTTGGAGTTGATTTTTCTATGGCCAAACCCGAATGGTCTCTTCTCTTTTACTCTTGTTTTACTTTGTTCTTTCTCAAGTCTTCTAAGGGATAAGAATGATATATATAATATAGTCCCTTAGTTAGTTTATCATATGGGAAATTAATGAAACATGGGCTTGGGCCAAGGCCTAATGTGGCCGGCCACCCTTAAGAAAATGGGCCTCATTTTCAATTCAAATTTTGAGCCCAATAGCTTATGGATCGTATTTTGTAATTCCCGAAACTAATTTCCAAAATTCCAAAATTCCAAAATTACCCTTAGCCTTGTCTCGCTCTTTCATGACTTTATTCTCTCATACATAACCCTTATGTTCAACAAACTATCAAATTTGACCTTATATCTCAAGAATCCAATATTTATCGAATTTTTCCAAACGTGTGAAAACACGGGATATAACATCCTCCCCCCCTTTAGAACATTCGTCCTCGAATGTAAAATTAATCTTATAGGGTTGGAAAATACGTTGGGGGGAGTTTCTAATTATAGACAACACATATGACATACGATTGGTATTAAAATGAAATTAAGTAGGGATTCAAGGTTACCTGTGGGCATAGGGAACAGATGAGGGTATTTCTTCTACATTTCCTCTTCGGCCTCCCAGGTCATTTCCTCCCTATTCTCGTTCCGCCACAGTACCTTAACAGAGGCTACATCCTTATTACGGAGCCTCCGTACCTGACGATCCAAAATAGATACAGGCTGCTCCTCGTACGATAGTTGCTCCGTCACTTGAATAGCATCTGCAGGGAATATTCTGGAAGGGTCACCGATGCACTTACGAAGCATTGAGACGTGAAACACCGGATGTACCGCTTCCAAATCAGATGGCAAATCTAACTCATAGGCGACATTTCCAATTTTCCGCACGATCAGATAAGGCCCAATATAACGCAGACTAAGCTTACCCTTTCTGCCGAACCGCATTACGCCTTTCATAGGCGATACCTTCAGAAATACCCAATCACCAACCTGGAATTCCAAAGGACGACGCCGTTTGTCAGCGTATGATTTCTGTCGACTCTGGGCTGCCAATAGTCGTTCCCGAATAAGTTTCACCTTATCAACGGCCTGCTGGATCATATCTGGGCCGATTAATACTGTCTCGCCAATATCAAACCAGCCGATAGGTGACCTGCATTTCCTACCGTATAAAGCCTCGTACGGAGCCATCTGGATGCTGGAATGGTAGCTGTTATTATAAGAAAATTCAATCAATGGCAAGTGATCCTCCCAGCTGCCTATGAAATCAATAACGCAGGCCCGCAACATATCTTCAAGTGTCTGGATAGTGCGCTCGGCCTGTCCGTCACTCTGAGGATGGAAAGCTGTGCTCAGGCTCAGCTGAGTCCCTAATCCTTCCTGAAAAGATCTCCAGAAGTTCGCCGTGGACTGAGCACCTCTGTCAGTGATAATAGATATAGGAACTCCATGAAGCTTCACTATTTCTTTAATATAAAGCCTGGCATAATCCTCGGCGGAATAAGTAGTCCTGACGGGGAGAAAATGGGCTGATTTTGTCAGCCTATCAACAATAACCCAGATGGAGTCATACTTCCGTGGAGTGCGAGGCAACCTTGTAATGAAGTCCATATTAATGATCTCCCACTTCCACGTCGGAATTTCCATTTCCTGCAACAGTCAACCCGGCTTCTGGTGTTCAATCTTGACCTGCTGAAAATTGGGACACTGGGCGACGAACTCTGCGATGTCCCGTTTCATGCCATCCCACCAGTATAAGCATCGGAGATCATGGTACATCTTCGTAGACCCAGGATGGACCGAATAGGGAGCATAATGTGCCTCGCTCATAACCTGCTGCCGAAGGCCTGCAATATCAGGTACACACAAACTGCCCTTAAATAATAAAGTCCCGTCCGGAGTGAACTCGAACGGAGTCTTCTCCTTATCATAGGCTGTGTCTCTGTATCGTGCCAAAACAGGATCTTCATATTGATGCCGCTTGATATCTTCCTTAATAGATGATTCAGAAACCCCTCGGACAGAAATCCGTGTACCTCCAGAATCGGCCAGACGAACCCCAAGATTAGCCAACTGATAAATGTCACGTACTATCTCTCTCCTGTCTGGCTGTAAATGTACCAAGCTGCCCATAGATTTCCGGCTAAGCGCATCTGCAACAACATTAGCCTTGCCCGGATGATACAGAATATCCACATCATAGTCTTTCAGGAGCTCCAGCCACCTCCGCTGCCGCAAATTAAGCTCTTTCTGCCTGAAAATATACTGGAGAATCTTATGATCTGTATAGATATCAACATGAACGCCATATAAATAATGTCTCCATATCTTCAGGGCATGGATCACCGCTGCAAGCTCCAGATCGTGAGTAGGATAATTCTTTTCATGCTTTTTCAATTGCCGAGAAGTATAACCTATAACTCTGCCGTGCTGCATCAATACACAGCCCAATCCCACGCCAGAAGCGTCACAATAAATAACATATCCATCGGGTCCCTCTGGAAGAGTCAGAACTGGGGCTGTAGTCAGCTTCTCTTTCAGCAACTGGAAGCTTCGTTCACAAGCATCAGTCCACTGGAACTTGGCTCCCTTCTGAGTTAGCCTTGTCAAAGGCACTGAAATCGAAGCAAACTTTTCCACAAATCTTCTGTAATAGCCTGCTAACCCCAGGAAACTACGTACCTCTGTGGGCGTCGTGGGTCTGGGCCAATTTTTCACGGCATCAATCTTCTGTGTATCCACCCGGACACCATCAGCTGCAATAATATGGCCCAGAAATGCCACTGAAGCCAGCCAGAATTCACATTTAGAAAAGTTTGCATATAATTCCTGATGCCGAAGTACCCCCAATACCGCTCTCAGATGATCTGCGTGCTCTGCCTCGGACCGAGAATAGACCAGAATGTCATCGATAAATACAATTACGAACATATCCAAGAATGGCCTGAATACCCGGTTCATTAGATCCAAAAGACATAACTCTGAATTCATAATGCCCATATCTGGTCCGGAATGCTGTCTTAGGAATATCGGCCTCCCGTACCCGTACCTGATGATAGCCAGACCGAAGATCTATCTTCAAAAAATACTTGGCGCCCTGCAACTGATCAAACAAATCGTCAATTCTGGGGAGGGGGTATTTATTCTTTATGGTTACCTTATTCAGCTGTCGATAATCAATACACATACGCAACGACCCGTCTTTCTTACGCACAAATAATACCGGGGCTCCCCAAGGCGAAGTGCTGGGTCTAATGAAGCATTTTTCTAACAGATCCTTCAACTGCTCTTTCAGTTCTTTCAATTCTGCCGGTGCCATTCTGTACGGGGGAATAGATATCTGCTGAGTATCTGGAAGCAAATCAATAGTAAAATCTATCTCCCGCTCTGGAGGAAGGCATGGAAGCTCTTCTGGGAACACATCTGGAAATTCATTAACGACGGGAACTGACTGAAGAGTCGGCGTTTCTGCTGTCAAGTCTTGTACCCGAACCAGATGATACAAATAACCCTTTCTGATCATTTTCTTTGCCTTAAGGTATGAAATAAACTTACCTTTCGGCGATGCTGTATTACCGGCCCATTCTATAACTGGCTCCCTAGGAAACTGGAAACGAACTACCTTATTTTGGCAATCAACATTAGCATAACAGGAGGCTAGCCAGTCCATTCCCATAATAACATCGAACTCGACCATATCTAACTCCACCAGATCTGCCTTAGTGTCACAGCCACATACAATTACAGAACAGTTCTTATATACCTGTTTTGCTACAATAAAGTCCCCAATCGGTGTGGCTACCTCAAACGGCTCTATAGGTTCAGATGTTATACCAATTTTACACGCAACCAGAGGCAAAATATATGACAAGGTCGAACCTGGATCAATCAATGCATATAGAGACCGAGAGAAAACCAATAATGTACCTGTGACAACATTAGGCGATGCCTCCTGATCCTGGCGGCTGGACAGAGCATAAATGTTGTTCGAAGGACCTCTAGTACCAGAAGCTCCACCACGGCCTCTGCCGTGACCCGCTGGTGCTGAAGTACCCGGCCCCGTAGGGCGCATAGCCACTGATGAAGATGAAGACCCGGCGGCTGATCCGGTAGGCTGCGCTGCACCACCCGAACTACCCTTATACGGGCAATCTCTCACAGAATGGCCCTGACGGCCACAAGAAAAACATGCACCGGTGGCTCTGTAGCACTCCCCCGGATGGTATCTGCCACAGTAAGAACACTGAGGCCTAGGTGTCCTCGTCTGACCAGAACCCCTGTCTGTCCGCGAACCTGAAGCCCTGGAGCTCTGACCTGCTCCTGAATAACCTGGGCTATCAAATCTGCGACCTGTAGGCTGTGGAGGTGCGCTCTGTGCCGGCTGGGATAGATGTCTGCTAGGCTGCTGCGGCTGCTGAGGCTGCCTGCCCCGAGAATCTCCAGAATACCCAGATGATCTGGCCCTCTTGGGCTGTCTCCGATCCTGGCCCCTATCAGGCTGACGCTCCCTATGCCGGTCCTCCATGCCCTGGGCGTGGGCCTCAATCCGGGCAATATCCATGCCGGGCTGAGCAGCCAATACCAAACAGATGTCGACAAAATAACGGTCCAGCCCCATAATATACCTGTGCATCCTATCAGCCATAGTAGCTACCACAGCAGGTGCGTATCGGGCCAATGAGTCGAACTCCATACTGTACTCTCGAACACTGCGACCCCTCTTTCTCAGCAATAAGAATCTGTCAGCCTTGGCTCGCCGTAGCTCCGGAGGCAGAAAGTGGCTAAGAAAAGCCTGAGAAAAATCATCCCAAATTGCTGGGGGAGCGCCGTCGCATCTGGATAACTCCCATGACTCGTACCAATTTGCCGCTACATCATACAACCGGTACGAAGCCAATGCAACTGACTCTGTCTCGGAAGCATTAATAAACTGTAAGGTGCGCCGCATCTTCCTGATGAACTCCTCGGGATCCTCCTCGGGCTTTGTCCCGAAGAACTCTGGAGGGCCACAAGTCAAGAACTCACGGGCTCTCGAACTGTCACGCCTGTAAGCCCGGTCACCTCCCAGTCCGTGCCCCTTAACCTGTCCTGCCATAAGTCTAGTCAATAGCTGGACTGCCTCTCTCATAGTCTGATCCTCAGTCCCTGGCCGTGGAGCTGGAGGCTCAGGTACTGGAATCTCGGGAGCTGGCGGTGGAGCCGCCCCTCGACCTGCAGCTGCTGCTGCTCCAATCTCCTCTACGTGTGGCGGTGTGGAAGAGCCCTCTGCCGGGGGCAAAATATCAGGAGCAATATGAGCATGGGCCCTGGTAACCCTCTGGGCCCGACTAGTCTCTCCCACAGCTGCTGCCATGGTTTTTTGGGCCGCTGTCGCCTTTTTTGGAGGCATAACTGCAAATGTAACAATTCGTTAGGGAGGAATCATCCTAATAACACAGCTCTATCGCACGATCTAAGACAGAAAGAAGGGTAGTATCCTAAATGCCCTGTAGCCTCCCGTTTATAGGTGTGGTGCACAACACACTGATAAACAAGACTCTACTAGACACGGTCTGTAGACATTCCGAGGACGAACCGCTTTGATACCACTTTTGTCACGACCCAACCCCGTAGGCCGTGACTAGTGCCCGATCTGGGCACTCAAACGCATTCTACTATATGGCAGAAGCTGACAAGGCTTTATTCTAAATTTAGATAATTTCCAGAAAAATTTCGGCAGAGTTTCCTTTGTTTTACGGACTATCCCAAATACCCTGCACGCAGAAAATACCAACAAAGGCCTCACAGGGCCAACAAAGCAACATCTACATATATGCGGACCGGCCGCCGCGGCGAAGGGGGTCGCCCAAACACAACACATACACATATCTGTACAGAAAGATCCCAACCCACAAACATGTCCAAAGACCTCTAACAGACCGACAGAATCATATGACAGGACAGGGCCCCGCTGTACCCATGAACGAGAAATATACATATGTAGAAGTGACAGACTATACCAAAACATGGCTCTGAATAAAAGAGCGCTCCAAAAATAGCAGAATGAGATCCTAAGCAGACGGATCAGCAAACCTGTCGTCGGTACCTGCGTGGCATGAAAACGCAGCCCCCGAGGAAAGGGGGTCAGTACGAAATATGTACTGAATATGCAAAGCCTGAATTACAGAAACAAGATCATAACCGGTACAGAACGTACAGAAAGTAAGCAGAAAATCCAAAGTGTCAAACACATATTTTCAAAACATGCAGAGTGTGTACAGAAACATATGTCATATCAAATCCGGCCCCTGCCAAGGGACTCGGCAGACAGAACGTGGCCACCCTCCCGACGCTGGTGCCACAACACAAAAGAATCAGAATAGGGGCACGACCCCGTAACATAATATGTCATATCAGATGGCCATAGTAAATCATATCAGAACAAACGTACATGGCACAGCATACTCCACAAACCCATGTACGCGTATACCTGCCCCCTCACATCGAGGCACGGCGAACAATGCAGGGGATTACGCTTGACAACATATCCTGGCCCGGGCTCAGTGTGGGAAACATTGGGGCATCCACGAATAGAGTGGTGAGAAACTAATGCAAGTAAAATATCATAAATGTTTCCATAGACTCAATGAGGCATATCAAAGACAAACCGATCCGATGAAGTCGGAAGGAATCATAGTAAATGAGTTGCGAGTATCAAAACAATTTATCAGACTTAATGAAATATTTAAAACCATATTAGTTAGGTAATTACAAGGGCAGTCGAAACATTCCTTTCAAAAAGGGGACTTTAGTACATTAAGGGCAAAACCGGGAATAGCGGGCCCACCTCGGAACAAGCATGGCGGTGGGCTCAAATTACGCCCTTTAAGCTTATGGGGTCACCTATAAAGGTTCTACGGACATTCTATAGCTTTTCAAAGAGTTTAGAGAAAGTTTGCATAATTTCAGGAAAAGCATATCAAAATGGTTCAATTCTACTGAAGGAAAAACTGAGATTTTCTCTTACGGATTCCGATGGCCAAGAAGGTCTTTTGAGGCCCGAATCCGATCCTAAAACACTTAGACATGCCAAAAGAAGGATCGGGGTAGCTTTACATATGCATTTCATCACAACCATAACTAGAATATAATATGAATTCAACACATTATAGCTATACAATTCATACATACACACGGCTACACATCATATTCCAAACCCACTTTACAAACTTCCATTTTTCCATACAATCAACACATTTCTATAGGCTACAACACAAACAAGACTTTATATCACAAGAATAAGGAATAAATTCTCACCTTTTCCTCAAGTCTTCTTCACTTGAACTTGTGTTCACTTTGATGAAATAAGGTCTCCTTTCTCCAAACCAACTACACCAAGTTGAAAAGGGCACTCACTTTAGTAGGAATCCAACAAGAACAAAATTTTAGAAGCAAGATGTTTGGAGTTGATTTTCTATGGCCAAACCCGAATGGTCTCTTCTCTTTTACTCTTGTTTTACTTTGTTCTTTCTCAAGCCTTCTAAGGGATAAGAATGATATATATAATATAGTCCCTTAGTTAGTTTATCACATGGGAAATTAATGAAACATGGGCTTGGGCCAAGGCCTAATGTGGCCGGCCACCCTTAAGAAAATGGGCCTCATTTTCAATTCAATTTTTGAGCCCAATAGCTTATGGATCGTATTTTGTAATTCCCGAAACTAATTTCTAAAATTCCAAAATTACCCTTAGCCTTGTCTCGCTCTTTCATGACTTTATTCTCTCATACATAACCCTTATATTCAACAAACTATCAAATTTGACCTTATATCTCAAGAATCCAATATTTATCGAATTTTTCCAAACGTGTGAAAACACGGGATATAACAATTGTGTCCATAATCGTATTCATATACATAGTCTTATTCGTATTCATATCCGTATCATGTTCGTATTCATACTCATATCTATATCATATACATAACCATATCATATACATGACATTTACATAGCATGCCCGACCATGAAGGTTCGGTGTTTCATACATACTTGGCCAACAAAGGCTCAAGGTTACACATACCTGGCCCTACCAAGGCTTCAGGGTTACTTCTACCTGGCCCTACCAAGGCTTCAGGGTTATCCGTACCATCTGCAGAGGTGTGCGCGCGTTACCTAAATAGATACATATTCTACCTGGCCTCATAAGCTCGGGGTTCCATAATAGTCATACATAGATACACATACATAATAGCTCATAAGCATCTTACTATTATCATCACTATCATTATCGTCATCGTTATTGTCATTCATTACATCTATCCTTGTAGGATTACTCGTCATATGAGGAACTTAGTACAATCGTACTACGTATCGAGAGTCATAATCTTAGTAGCTTTGTAGATAGAATCATTTGGAATATGTCATGGACTTATAGAATATTTAGATGATTGGCCAAAGAACCATGCCATATGAAATAAAGGGTTAGCCTTACATACCTTTCCGTTCAACTATTCTACACTTGCACGTTCTCCTCCGAAGCTCACATTTCTACCTTCATTAGAGTTATACTATCATTAGGAAGATCGATAGCTAGCATACATGACTAAAGCTAGAGAAAATTGGGCAGCATCTCCTTTATTTATACAACTTCCTCCACATCATATATCAACTCCAAAACGTCAATAATACATTCACAATATCGTAATAATAGTCTTTATTCTCCTATATTATCCATATTCTTCAGTTCATTTCAAGTCACCCATATCCATGGTCATAGCACTCTATTACATTCGCTAATGTACAATGTTTATCCCATGTTCCGAATAACATTTATAGTGTGCCTACAATCATAGCATATCAAGAATCACTATTCAACCCAAGCTACTACTCACAAACATCACTATTCTCACATTCAAGACCCATTTCCTATATCATTTTATAATCCAAGTGTTTCAACATTCAAATACCTTAAATAACATGGGAAGATCATAAAACTAACCTTAGTTGTTGTAGGAATAAGCTTTGGGTGGAAATGCTTCACTTGAGAAAAACCCTAGTTTCACCTCCAATGAGAATTCTTGACTTGGATGATCTTTAATGAGTTCCTTACACTTGATTCACTTAGCTTGATGTAGATGATCACTAATGTCACGATCCAACCCCGTAGGCCATGACTAGTGCCCGATCTGGGCACTCAAACGCATTCTAGTATATGGCAGAAGCCGACAAGGCTTTATTTCAAATTTAGCTAATTTTTAGAAAAATTTCGGCAGAGTTTCCTTTGTTTTACGGACTATCCCATATATCCTGCACGCAGAAAATACCAACAAAGGCCACACAGGGCCAACAAAGCAACATTTACATATATGCGGACCGGCCGCCGCGGCGAATGGGATCGCCCAAACACAACATAAGCACCCCACTGTACAGAAAGATCCCGACCCACAACATGTCCACAGACCTCTAACAAACCGACAGAATCATATGACGGGACAGGGCCCCGCCATACCCATGAACGAGAATATACATATATAGAAGTGACAGACTATACCAAAAGATGGCTCTGAATAAAAGAGCGCTCCAAGAATAGCAGAATGAGATCCTAAGCAGACGGATCAGCAAACCTGTCGTCGGTACCTGCGCGGCATGAAAACGCAGCCCCCGAAGAAAGGGGGTCAGTACGAAATATGTACTGAATATGTAAAGCCTAGGTTGCAGAAACAAAATCATAACTGGTGCAGAACATACAGAAAGTAAACGGAAAATCCAAAGTATCAGATACATATTTCCAAAACATGCAGAGTGTGTACAGAACATATGTCATATCAAATCCGGCCCCTGCCAAGGGACTCGGCAGACAGAACGTGGCCACCCTCCCGACGCTGGTGCCACAACACAGAAGAATCAGAATAGGGGCATAACCCCATAACATAACATGTCATATCAGATGGCCATAGTAAATCATATCAGAACAAACGTACATGGCACAGCATACTCCACAAACCCATGTACGCATATACCTGCCCCCTCACATCGAGGCACGGCGAACAATGCAGGGGATTACGCTTGACAACATATCCTGGCCTGGGCTCAGTGTGGGAAACATTGGGGCATCCACGAATAGAGTCGTGAGAAACTAATGCAAGTAAAATATCAGAAATGTTTCCATAGACTCGATGAGGCATATCAATGACAAACCGATCCGATGAAGTCGGAAGGAATCATAGTAAATGAGTTTCGAGTATCAAAACAATTTATCAGACTTAATGGAATATTTAAAACCATATTAGTTAGGTAATTAAAAGGGTAGTCGAAACGTTTCTTTCAAAAAGCGTTCAAAAAGGGGACTTTAGTACATTAAGGGCAAAACGGGGAATAGCGGGCCCACCTCGGAACAAGCAAGGCGGTGGGCTCAAATTATGCCCTTTAAGCTTATGGGGTCACCTATAAAGGTTCTACGGACATTCTATAGCTTTTCAAGGAGTTTAGAGAAAGTCTACATACTTTCAGGAAAAGCATATCAAAATGGTTCAATTCTACTGAAGGAAAAACTGAGATTTTCTCTTGCGGATTCCGATGGCCAAGAAGGTCTTTTGAGGCCCGAATCCGATCCTAAAACACTTAGGCATGCCAAAAGAAGGATCGGGGTAGCTTTACATACCTTTCAAGCTCCTTACCCCTTTCCAAACTCACTTCCCGTTTCGTCAGAAATCTGCAAATGGTCACATTTACCAATTGTAAATTATGGATTCTACGAATTTACTTAAGTTCACATTTGTCGACCGAAATTTCGGCAGCACTTCCCCTATACATATAGCACCCCCGAGAATTCAACTCGGCTCACAGTCATCAACACCAACCCAAACAACAACATCAACATCAACAACAAACACTAGAAACACAATATGGCACAACTAGTTCTACTTGCCGACATAATGCCATAACCTTTACTTTAACCTTAACTTTCAAACTAATATCAATGATTTCACATTCATTAACAATCTAGATCACCACAACATAGTTTAGAAGCATTTCATATGGTTTTCCTTAAATTATACACACGATATACATAATATACAAACTTTCCGCCAAAGTCATAATTTATCCAAAACTCCTAATCTTTGGCATACGTATTCATAACATGTTTCCTTCTTCCAAGTTCATCAATACATGACATAATTAGCAACCTAATAACTTCATTTTCATAATGTCGTAAAATCGTACTAAAACGACATAAGCTTCAATATTCCATTTCGATACAAATTATATCATTCTAACTTCATTTACACTACAAACATCACAACAACACTCTAACACATTAAACAAACTTAATCAATTCCATTCCATAGCCAACATACCACACGACCAAGAACCCTCTTTGCCAACTTCAACTAACTCATTCAACTTTCAATCCCAATATGCATTTCATCACAATCACAACTAGAATATAACATGGATTCAATACATTATAGGTATACAATACACCCATACCCACGGCTACATGTACATACCACACACCCACCTTGCAAACTTCCATTTTTCCATACAATCAACACATTTCTATATACTACCACACAAACAAAACTCAACAACACAATAAAAAGGTAGGAATTCTTACCTTTTCTTCAAGTCTTCTTCACTTGAATAAGTGATCAAATTGAGGCACCAAGTGTTCTTTCTTCCAAAGCAACTACACCAAGTTATAAAGGGTACTCAACTTAGTAGAAATTCACCAAGAGAAAAATTTTAGGAGCAATATTTTTGGAAGTGATTTTTGCTTAGCTAGGGCCGAATGGTTCTTGGTCTTTTGCTCTTGCTTTGCTTGTTTTCTTGAGTCTTCTAATAGATAGGGATGACTATATATAATATAATCTCTTAAGCCAATTAAACACATGGCAATTTAATTACTAACCATAGGTTTGGGCCACTATGTGGCCGGCCACCCATTAGTATTGGGCCCAAATTTTTCTTTCAATTATTTGGGCCCAATGGATTATAATTCTCGTTTTGTAATTCCCGAAACTAATTTTCGAAATCCCGAATTTGCCCTTAGTGTTACTCGATACTTCCATATTAATATTCTTTCATAACAACTCACGGGTTACATAAATTCAATTATGACCTTATTTCATACAAGTCCAAATTATTTCCAATTTTCCAAAGGTGCGAAAACACGGGATATAACATCCTCCCCCCCTTTAGAACATTCGTCCTCGAATGTAAAATTAATCTTATAGGGTTTGAAAACACTTTGGGGGAGTTCATGGTTACAAGCAACACATATGACATGCGATTGGCATTGAAATGAAATTAAGTAGGGATTCAAGGTTACCTGTGGGCATAGGGAACAGATGAGGATATTTCTTCTTCATTTCTTCCTCGGACTCCCAGGTCATTTCCTCCCTATTCTCGTTCCGCCACAGTACCTTAACAGAGGCTACATCCTTATTACGGAGCCTCCGTACCTGACGGTCCAAAATAGCTACGGGCTGCTCCTCATAAGATAACTGCTCCGTCACCTGAATATCATCCGCAGGGAATATTCTGGAGGGATCACCAATGCATTTGCGGAGCATAGACACATGGAATACCGGATGTACTGCTTCCAAATCAGATGGCAGGTCTAACTCATGGGCGACATTTCCGATTTTCCGCACGATCAGGTAAGGCCCAATATAACGCGGACTAAGCTTACCCTTTCTGCCAAACCGCATTACGCCTTTCATAGGCGATACCTTCAGAAATACCCAATCACCAACCTGGAATTCCAAAGGACGACGTCGTTTGTCAGCGTATGATTTCTGTCGACTCTGGGCTACCAATAGTCGTTCCCGAATAAGTTTCACCTTATCAACGGCTTGCTGGATCATATCTGGGCCGATTAATTCTGTCTCGCCAATATCAAACCAGCCGATAGGTGAGCTGCATTTCCTACCATATAAAGCCTCGTACGGAGCCATCTGGATGCTGGAATGGTAGTTGTTATTATAAGAAAATTCAATCAATGGCAAGTGATCCTCCCAGCTACCTCTGAAATCAATAACACAGGCTCGCAACATATCTTCAAGCGTCTGGATAGTGCGCTCAGCCTGTCCGTCACTCTGAGGATGGAAAGCTGTGCTCAGGCTCAGCTGAGTCCCTAATCCTTCCTGAAAAGATCTCCAGAAGTTCGCCGTGAACTGAGCACCTCTGTCAGTGATAATAGATATAGGAACTCCATGAAGCTTCACTATTTCTTTAATATAAAGCCTGGCATAGTCCTCGGCGGAATAAGTAGTCCTGACGGGGAGAAAATGGGCTGATTTTGTCAGCCTATCAACAATAACCCAGATGGAATCATACTTCCGTGGAGTACGAGGCAACCCTGTAATGAAGTCCATATTAATGATCTCCCACTTCCACGTCGGAATTTCCATTTCCAGCAACAGTCCACCCGGTTTCTGATGTTCAATTTTGACCTGTTGACAATTGGGACACTGGGCGACGAACTCTGCGATATCCCGTTTCATACCATCCCACCAGTATAGGCATCTAAGATCATGGTACATCTTCGTAGACCCAGGATGGACCGAATAGCGAGCATAATATGCCTCGCTCATAACCTGCTGCCGAAGACCTACAATATCAGGTACACACAACCTGCCCCTGAATAATAAAGTCCCGTCCGGAGTGAACTCGAACGGAGTCTTCTCCTTATCATAGGCTGTGTCTCTGTATCGTGCCAAAACAGGATCTTCATATTGATGCCGTTTGATATCTTCCTTAATAGATGATTCAGAAACCCCTCGGACAGAAATCCGTGTACCTCCAGAATCGGCCAGACGAACCCCAAGATTAGCCAACTGATGAATGTCACGTACTATCTCTCTCCTGTCTGGCTGTAAATCGACCAAGCTGCCCATAGATTTCCGGCTAAGCGCATCTGCAACAACATTAGCCTTGCCCGGATGATACAGAATATCCACATCATAGTCTTTCAGGAGCTCCAGCCACCTCCGCTGCCGCAAATTAAGCTCTTTCTGCCTGAAAATATACTGGAGACTCTTATGAGCTGTATAGATATCAACATGAACATAATATAAATAATGTCTCCATATCTTCAGGGCATGGATCACCGTTGCAAGCTCCAGATCGTGAGTAGGATAATTCTTTTCATGCTTTTTCAATTGCCGAGAAGCATAAGCTATAACTCTGCCGTGCTGCATCAATACACAACCCAATCCCACGCCAGAAGCGTCACAATAAATAACATATCCATCGGGTCCCTCTGGAAGAGTCAGAACTGGGGCTGTGGTCAGCTTCTCTTTCAGCAACTGGAAGCTTCGTTCACAAGCATCAGTCCACTGGAACTTGGCTCCCTTCTGAGTTAGCCTTGTCAAAGGCGCTGAAATCGAAGCAAACTTTTCCACAAATCTTCTGTAATAGCCAGCTAACCCCAGGAAACTACGTACCTCTGTGGGCGTCGTGGGTCTGGGCCAATTTTTCACGGCCTCAATCTTCTGTGTATCCACCCGGACACCATCAGCTGCAATAATATGCCCCAGAAATGCCACTGAAGCCAGCCAGAATTCACATTTAGAAAATTTTGCATATAATTCCTGATGCCGAAGTACCCCCAATACCACTATCAGATGATATGCGTGCTCTGCCTCGGACCGAGAATAAACCAGAATATCATCGATAAATACAATTACGAACATATCCAAGAATGGCCTGAATACCCGGTTCATTAAATCCATAAATACTGCAGGAGCATTAGTCAGCCCAAAAGACATAACTCTAAATTCATAATGCCCATATCTGGTCCGGAATGCTGTCTTAGGAATATCGGCCTCCCGTACCCGTACCTGATGATAGCCAGACCGAAGATCTATCTTCGAAAAATACTTGGCGCCCTGCAACTGATCAAACAAATCGTCAATTCTGGGGAGGGGGTATTTACTCTTTATGGTTACCTTATTCAGCTGTCGATAATCAATACACATACGCAGCGACCCGTCTTTCTTACGCACAAATAATACCGGGGCTCCCCAAGGAGAAGTGCTGGGTCTAATGAAGCCTTTTTCTAACAGATCCTTCAACTGCTCTTTCAGTTCTTTCAATTCTGCTGGTGCCATCCTGTACGGGGGAATAGATATCGGCTGAGTATCTGGAAGCAAATCAATAGTAAAATCTATCTCCCGCTCTGGAGGAAGGCCTGGAAGCTCTTCTGGGAACACATCTGGAAATTCATTAACCACGGGAACTGACTGAAGAGTCGGCGTTTCTGCTGTCAAGTCTTGTGCCCGAACCAGATGATAAAAATAACCCTTTCTGATCATTTTCTTTGCCTTAAGGTATGACATAAACTTACCTTTCGGCGATGCTGTATTACCGGCCCATTCGATAACTGGCTCCCCAGGAAACTGGAAACGAACTACCTTATTTTGGCAGTCAACATTGGCACAACAGGAGGCTAGTCAGTCCATCCCCATAATAACATCGAACTCGACCATATCTAACTCCACCAGATCAGCCTTAGTGTCACGGCCACATACAATTACAGAACAGTTTTTATATACCTGTTTTGCTACGATAAAGTCCCCAATCGGTGTGGCTACCTCAAATGGCTCTATAGGTTCAGACGTTATACCAATTTTACTAGCAACCAGAGGCGAAATATATGACAAAGTCGAACCTGGATCAATCAATGCATACACAGACCGAGAGAAAACCAATAATGTACCTGTAACGACATTAGGCGATGCCTCCTGATCCTGGCGGCTGGACAGAGCATAAATGCGGTTCGAAGGACCGCTAGTACCAGAAGCCCCACCACGGCCTCTGTCGCGACCTGCTGGTGCTGAAGTACCCGGCCCCGTAGGGCGCATAGCCACTGATGAAGATGAAGACCCGGCGGCTGATCCGGTAGGCTGCGCTGCACCACCCGAACTACCCTTATACGGGCAATCTCTCACAGAATGGCCCTGACGGCCACAAGAAAAACATGCACCGGTGGCTCTGTAGCACTCCCCCGGATGGTATCTGCCACAGTAAGAACACTGAGGCCTAGGTGTCCTCGTCTGACCAGAACCCCTGTCTGTCCGCGAACCCGAAGCCCTGGAGCTCTGACCTGCTCCTGAATAACCTGGGCTATCAAATCTGCGACCTGTAGGCTGTGGATGTGCGCTCTGTGCCGGCTGGGATAGATGTCTGCTAGGCTGCTGCGGCTGCTGAGGCTGCTGAGGCTGCCTGCCCCGAGAATCTCCAGAATACCCAGATGATCTGGCTCTCTTGGGCTGTCTCCGATCCTGGCTCCTATCAGGCTGACGCTCCCTATGACGGTCCTCCATGCCCTGGGCGTGGGCCTGAATCCGGGCAATATCCATGCCGGGCTGAGCAGCCAATACCAAACAACTATCGACAAAATAACGGTCCAGCCCCATAATGTACCTGTGCATCCTGTCAGCCATAGTAGCTACCACAGCAGGTGCGTAATGGGCCAATGAGTCGAACTCCATACTATACTCTCGAACACTGCGACCCCTCTGCCTCAGCAATAAGAATCTGTCAGCCTTGGCCCGCCGTAACTCCGGAGGCAGAAAGTGGCTAAGAAAAGCCTGAGAAAAATCATCCCAAACTGCTGGGGGGGCGCCGTCGCCTCTGGATAACTCCCATGATTCGTACCAATTTGCCGCTATATCATACAACCGGTAAGAAGCCAATGTGACTGACTCTGTCGCGGAAGCATTAATAAACTGTAAGGTGCGCCGCATCTTCCTGATGAACTCCTTGGGATCCTCCTCGGGCTTTGTCCCGAAGAACTCTGGAGGGCCACAAGTCAAGAACTCACGGGCTCTCGAACTGTCACGCCTGTAAGCCCGGTCACCTCCCAGTCCGTGCCCCTGAACCTGTCCTGCCACAAGTCTAGTCAATAGCGGGACTGCCTCTCTCATAGTCTGATCCTCTGTCCCTGGCCGTGGAGCTGGAGGCTCAGGTACTGGAATCTCGGGAGCTGGCGATGGAGCCGCCCCTCGACCTACAGCTGCTGCTGCTCCAATCTCCTCTACATGTGGCGGTGTGGAAGAGCCCTCTGCCGGGGGCAAAATATCAGGAGCAATATGAGCATGGGCCCTGGTAACCCTCTGGGCCCGACTAGTCTCTCCCACAGCTGCTGCCTTGGCCTTTTGGGCCGCTGTCGCCTTTTTTGGAGGCATAACTGCAAATGTAATAATTCGTTAGGGAGGAATCATCCTGATAACATAGCTCTATCGCACGATCTAAGACAGAAAGAAGGGTAGTATCCTAAATGCCCTGTAGCCTCCTGTTTATAGGTGTGGTGCACAACACACCGATAAACAAGACTCTACTAGACACGGTCTGTAGACATTCCGAGGACGAACCGCTCTGATACCACTTTTGTCACGACCCAACCTCGTAGGCCATGACTAGTGCCCGATCTGGGCACTCAAACGCATTCTAGTATATGGCAGATGCCGACAAGGCTTTATTTCAAATTTAGCTAATTTTTAGAAAAATTTCGGCAGAGTTTCCTTTGTTTTACGGACTATCCCATATATCCTGCACGCAGAAAATACCAACAAAGGCCACACAGGGCCAACAAAGCAACATTTACATATATGCGGACCGGCCGCCACAGCGAATGGGATCGCCCAAACACAACATAAGCACCCCACTGTACAGAAAGATCCCGACCCACAACATGTCCACAGACCTCTAACAAACCGACAGAATCATATGACGGGACAGGGCCCCGCCGTACCCATGAACGAGAATATACATATATAGAAGTGACAGACTATACCAAAAGATGGCTCTGAATAAAAGAGCGCTCCAAGAATAGCAGAATGAGATCCTAAGCAGACGGATCAGCAAACCTGTCGTCGGTACCTGCGCGGCATGAAAACGCAGCCCCCGAAGAAAGGGGGTCAGTACGAAATATGTACTGAATATGTAAAGCCTGGGTTGCAGAAACAAAATCATAACTGGTGCAGAACATACAGAAAGTAAACGGAAAATCCAAAGTATCAGATACATATTTCCAAAACATGCAGAGTGTGTACAGAACATATGTCATATCAAATCCGGCCCCTGCCAAGGGACTCGGCAGACAGAACGTGGCCACCCTCCCGACGCTGGTGCCACAACACAGAAGAATCAGAATAGGGGCATAACCCCGTAACATAACATGTCATATCAGATGGCCATAGTAAATCATATCAGAACAAACGTACATGGCATAGCATACTCCACAAACCCATGTACGCATATACCTGCCCCCTCACATCGAGGCACGGCGAACAATGCAGGGGATTACGCTTGACAACATATCCTGGCCTGGGCTCAGTGTGGGAAACATTGGGGCATCCACGAATAGAGTCGTGAGAAACTAATGCAAGTAAAATATCAGAAATGTTTCCATAGACTCGATGAGGCATATCAATGACAAACCGATCCGATGAAGTCGGAAGGAATCATAGTAAATGAGTTTCGAGTATCAAAACAATTTATCAGACTTAATGGAATATTTAAAACCATATTAGTTAGGTAATTAAAAGGGTAGTCGAAACGTTTCTTTCAAAAATCGTTCAAAAAGGGGACTTTAGTACATTAAGGGCAAAACGGGGAATAGCGGGCCCACCTCGGAACAAGCAAGGCGGTGGGCTTAAATTACGCCCTTTAAGCTTATGGGGTCACCTATAAAGGTTCTACGGACATTCTATAGCTTTTCAAGGAGTTTAGAGAAAGTCTACATACTTTCAGGAAAAGCATATCAAAATGGTTCAATTCTACTGAAGGAAAAACTGAGATTTTCTCTTGCGGATTCCGATGGCCAAGAAGGTCTTTTGAGGCCCGAATCCGATCCTAAAACACTTAGGCATGCCAAAAGAAGGATCGGGGTAGCTTTACATACCATTCAAGCTCCTTACGCCTTTCCAAACTCACTTCCCGTTTCGTCAGAAATCTGCAAATGGTCACATTTACCAATTGTAAATTATGGATTCTACGAATTCACTTAAGTTCACATTTGTCTACCGAAATTTCGGCAGCACTTCCCCTATACATATAGCACCCCCGAGAATTCAACTCGGCTCACAGTCATCAACAACAACCCAAACAACAACATCAACATCAACAACAAACACTAGAAACACAATATGGCACAACTAGTTCTACTTGCCGACATAATGCCATAACCTTTACTTTAACCTTAACTTTCAAACTAATATCAATGATTTCACATTCATTAACAATCTAGATCACCACAACATAGTTTAGAAGCATTTCATATGGTTTTCCTTAAATTATACACACGATATACATAATATACAAACCTTCCGCCAAAGTCATAATTTATCCAAAACTCCTAATCTTTGGCATACGTATTCATAACATGTTTCCTTCTTCCAAGTTCATCAATACTTGACATAATTAGCAACCTAATAACTTCATTTTCATAATGTCGTAAAATCGTACTAAAACGACATAAGCTTCAATATTCCATTTCGATACAAATTATATCATTCTAACTTCATTTACACTACAAATATCACAACAACACTCTAACACATTAAACAAACTTAATCAATTCCATTCCATAGCCAACATACCACACGGCCAAGAACCCTCTTTGCTAACTTCAACTAACTCATTCAACTTTCAATCCCAATATGCATTTCATCACAATCACAACTAGAATATAACATGGATTCAATACATTATAGGTATACAATACACCCATACCCACGGCTACATGTACATACCACACACCCACCTTGAAAACTTCCATTTTTCCATACAATCAACACATTTCTATATACTACCACACAAACAAAACTCAACAACACAATAAAAAGGTAGGAATTCTTACCTTTTCTTCAAGTCTTCTTCACTTGAATAAGTGATCAAATTGAGGCACCAAGTGTTCTTTCTTCCAAAGCAACTACACCAAGTTATAAAGGGTACTCAACTTAGTAGAAATTCACCAAGAGAAAAATTTTAGGAGCAATATTTTTGGAAGTGATTTTTGCTTAGCTAGGGCCGAATGGTTCTTGGTCTTTTGCTCTTGCTTTGCTTGTTTTCTTGAGTCTTCTAATAGATAGGGATGACTATATATAATATAATCTCTTAAGCCAATTAAACACATGGCAATTTAATTACTAACCATGGGTTTGGGCCACTATGTGGCCGGCCACCCCTTAGTATTGGGCCCAAATTTTTCGTTCAATTGTTTCGGCCCAATGGATTATAATTCCCGTTTTGTAATTCCCGAAACTAATTTTCGAAATCCCGAATTTGCCCTTAGCGTTCCTCGATACTTCCATATTAATATTCTTTCATAACAACTCACGGGTTACATAAATTCAATTATGACCTTATTTCATACAAGTCCAAATTATTTCCAATTTTCCAAAGGTGTGAAAACACGGGATATAACATCCTCCCCCCCTTTAGAACATTCGTCCTCGAATGTAAAATTAATCTTATAGGGTTTGAAAACACTTTGGGGGAGTTCATGGTTACAAGCAACACATATGACATACGATTGGCATTGAAATGAAATTAAGTAGGGATTCAAGGTTACCTGTGGGCATAGGGAACAGATGAGGATATTTCTTCTTCATTTCTTCCTCGGACTCCCAGGTCATTTCCTCCCTATTCTCGTTCTGCCACAGTACCTTAACAGAGGCTACATCTTTATTACGGAGCCTCCGTACCTGACGGTCCAAAATAGCTACGGGCTGCTCCTCATAAGATAACTGCTCCGTCACCTGAATATCGTCCGCAGGGAATATTCTGGAGGGATCACCAATGCATTTGCTGAGCATAGACACATGGAATACCGGATGTACTGCTTCCAAATCAGATGGCAGGTCTAACTCATAGGCGACATTTCCGAAACTAATTTTCGAAATCCCGAATTTGCCCTTAGCGTTCCTCGATACTTCCATATTAATATTCTTTCATAACAACTCACGGGTTACATAAATTCAATTATGACCTTATTTCATACAAGTCCAAATTATTTCCAATTTTCCAAAGGTGTGAAAACACGGGATATAACAACTAATATCTCTTGAATTTGTGTGGGAGAAATGTTCTAGAGAGTTCTGGAGAGAAGGAGTGAAATGTGGAAATGAAATAATGAACTTGGTCCCCTTTTTAATAACCCAAAAATCTGATCTGTCGAGACATTATACAGACGCTTATACGGTCTGTATAAGTGACCGTGAAATGGGCCATTCATTCACTCGTCTCTGTGACCATTATATGGTCCATTATATGGGCCGTATAAGTTTATACGGTCCGTATAACTGACCGTATAATCCAACCAGTGAGTGATCTTTACTGTGATGGTTCTGCGGTGCATTATACGGTCCGTATAATGAGCCGTATAACCCATCAGTCCGCCGAACTTGTTCTCGCTACTTCGGTTGATCTCCAATCCTTATTGGATCTTCTTAACACTTCATTAACAATCTAAGGGATGTTATAACTCTTCCCCAATACATCATTAAGCCGTCATCAACTTGTTACTCATAATTCTCGTCCGATACCTATCGTATGCCTTGCCTTCTCTTGGCAACTTTCTTGTCTAACATTGGATGTCTTTGAAATATTACTTAGGGTCATCAAATGTCATTCCTTACTTAATGAAATATCGTATACTAGTACTCTTCGTTAGTCTATTCACTTGTGCATCAATGAAAATTTTCTGAGGTGTAACAACGGCCTAGGCGGGCATGCCACCGGCTACTCTTGAGGGATCTCAGACCAGATTTCGGGCTCAGGCTCCCGATCCTATGGTTGCTACAGTGTATAGGAACCCACGGACACAATCGGCTATTGTTGTGGCTCTTCATTTTCAGGGTTTTCCAGTTATAGATGTTGTTATTCGCCCAGTTTCTCGGTCCACTATGACCGTTAAGGGGCAAAAGAGGTGGGATAAGTTTAAGAAGATAAAGCCACCACAGTATGATGGGATCCTGATGATGATACGTATGAGTTTTTGGTTAGTTGTCATGAGAGATTGCACAATTTGGGGTTGGTTGAATCCAACGGAGTTCACTTCGTAGCATTTCATATGGTTGGCCCGGCAACCAGTGATAGGGGATTTGTATTGAGACTAGGCTAGCTGGATCGCCTCCACTTACTTAGGCTTAGTTTCCTCGCGTGTTTCTAGAGAAGTGGGTTCCCCGTAGCTTAAGGGATGAGATGTGGGAGCAGTTTCATAGGTTGGAGTAGCATGGGATGTCTTTGACCGAGTATGAGATGATGTTTCACTCCTTGTCTCGCATGCTTTACCTATTTTATCTAATGAGATTGATAGAATTAGGAAGTTATTTAGGAGTCTGTCTTATCCCCTTCAACTCGTAGCGACACAAGTGGTAGCCTCAAGAGGTACTTTTAGGCAATGGTGAATGCCACTAGTAGTGTCGAGTCTATTAAGCATCAAGAGTTCGCGCATAGATCTGTCAAGAAGCCCCGTAACTTTGTCAGTTATGGAGGTACCTCATCTAGAGATAGGGTCACCATGGTAGAGGTTATCGTCCTCAGTTCAGTAAACGAGTTCAAGTAGCAATTCAGACTTCGACGTGTGGTTCTTTGGGTCATGGTACTCATGGATCGGGGCACAGTTCTCAGGGCTCTTATTCTCGACCTGCAGGACGAGGTGGTCAATCCAGTTATTCTGGTTCATCTCAGTAGCCTATGGCATTCCGGGGATGTTACGAATGTTGTGATATAGGGCATTTTGCCAGGGAGTGCCCAGACACGGGCAGGGTGGCTAATACTGAGGTTTTCAGATTGCTGTACCTAACTATAGCTTTGTCACGACCCAACCTACCATGACTGGCGCCCATACTAGCTCCTAGTGAACCAATACGCCTAACCATCTACTCATTCAAAGTCCATTTTTATTTAACCAATTCATAACAAAATAAACGCAAGGTTAATCAAAAGTAGTCACGCCATAGAACAATAACCTAAATGCAGAAGTCTTAACTATTATAACCTCAAAATCTGAAAGTCACCATATAAGGACTCTAATCCAAAACATGTCTAAGTAATGCATACTGTCTGAAATAAACAAATATCAATGTCTAGCATGGAAATAGACATTAGATAAGGAAGATCTTCGGGAGGCCTGGCATGGATAGAAGCTCACCTTCAATCTGTCAGCAAATGGCCTCAACTCCAAATGTGAGGTCTAGTAGTAGTCTCTAGATCACAATCTGCACTCAAAACAATGCACCAAGGTAGTACAAACACTACGTACCGATAGGTATCATAGGCCGACTAAGATTAGTATCATGCATGAACCATAAAATCAATAAAATAGACAGACCAGTCAACAACACATAATCAAATAGCCCACAACAAGTTAACCATTCATATTAACAAATCAAGTCAACCAAATATATTCACAGTCAAGCCAACAATAGATATTAACCATCAAGTCAATAGAAACAAGCAATGGAATAACCTTCCAACAACATTCTCACTTACTCAGCCACTGATCACTGATGTACATACATGCTAATTGGTGTCTTTTCCCAATAGCCATAACCTACATTGACCCATGGTGTCCATATACCACAAGTTTCGGAATGAACCTCGGACCACGTGCTCACAACTAGGCCACATCCTCACCCCCTGTCAAATGTGCCTTTTCATAACTAGGCCACATCCTCACCCCCAGTCTTATATATATATATATATATATATTGTCACATCACTTTCAATGATCGTTTATCAGGTAGTATCCCAATTTCATCAAGAAGATCATATTAACTTCTCACCATAATTGTCATCAAAATATAGATCACAACACATCGAATAATAGTGTTAAGTCTACATTATCACTCAATCAATAGCATATAGGAATTCCAACCACACATTATTACCGAAGAGTAGACATGCTTTCTCCTATCATATACAATTAACTAATCAAAGTCTAACTCAAGGAGACCGTAACCTACCTCAATTGCAGAGCTAGAACAATGCAAATTACTCTACTATAGCCTTTCCCTTCCGTAATGCCTCGGAACTCTCTAAGTCTAGCAATTAAGATGCTAAATAAGTCACAAACACTCTAGTCAACAACATCAATACACTGAACACCATTCCACCTTACCCTTTACTAATGTGTGAATGCTTACTAGGTGTAAATCATCCCAACATTGGCCTTAGAAACCATAAACTATCAACTCATAAGGTTATTCAATCAAATTACTTCTTACAAGCAGTTTCTATGGTTAAGCTACCATCTTTATGAAACCCTAAGTCTCACTTCACATAGTGACAATCACACAATAATATTCAAAACCCACCAACTATTGAAGGTCCATAAAGTTCTAGAGTTACTAGTCTCAATTCACCATTGTAGACCCATCAGAATGATGATAATCTTAGGGATGAAAACGTAATGACGGAAGAAATGGCTGATACTTACCTCTCAAGGATATTCTTGCCCTAGCCTTAGAATTTCACCCTAGGTACTCCTTGAGAACAATGTTGGAGTTTTATGCATAAAGAATTCGGAACTAAGTGTTTAAACCCCAAGATTTTGTCCCCATCGACCGGTGCGGCGGTCATTCTATCGCTGCAGCGGTATAGTAAGAGAGGGCAAGTGCCGCTGCAGCGGACCTAACTAAAAGATTTCTTCCGCTGTGGCGGGTATGGTCCCGCTATAGCGCAAGCCTTACAGCCGCCCAATGCCTACCATATCGGACACCCCAATTCCTGCCTACCACGGTATCGAGAGATCCGTCGCTACAGTGGTCTCGCCACAGCGGTACCGCTGAGCCAGTAAGCTCTCTAATTTCTACCTTTTTTTCAGTCTACCACCCTACACTTCATATTAGGCCTCTCAAACACAAACAAAACATGCACATTAATGTAAACACACCGTAAAGACTCACCAGTAGCCTTAAAAACCCCCAACGGAGGTCTGATGTCCTAAGTCACCCCCCAATGGACTCGATAAAATCAAACAATAATCACAACCAAGCCAAGTTTTCAGTTCTTAGACTTTTACATTTGAGTTTCTATTAACTCATTTTACCCTTAGAAGGGTCCTATTTGGTTGGGTGATCCCAGATTTTCCAAAATGATCGGGAGGGTCGTTACTTCAGATACCAATTGAAACATCGTTCGTCCCCAAACGGAAAAGGATGAGGAATCTATGGAAAATTCACCTGTCTCGGTGAAAAGCTGAGGGTGCTTGCTACGCATATCTGATTCTGTTTCCCAAGTAGCTTCCTCAACAAGGCGATACTTCCACTGAACCTTCACAGAGTTTATTTCCTTTTACCTGAACTTACGAACTTCTCTATCAAAGATAGCAATAGTCCCTTCCTCATAAGTCATGTTCTGATCAAGTAAAACCTAATCCCGACGGATTATGTACGAACCATCGCCATGATACTTCTTCAACATCAACATGTGAAATACCGGATGAACACCTGAGAAGCTCGAAGGTAAATGTTATATCCCATATTATATACGTCGAGATATTCGCAAGAGAATCGACTCAAGTTAAAAGACGAGATCATCCCCGGACACGGAATAGAAACCCTTAATTTTCAATTTCTAAATTAGAACTAATTATTTATAAAAAAATTTTAGTGTAAAAAAAATATTATTATTGGAGATTAGGAATTAATTAATTGTGATTAGATTATTAAGTGGGAATTAGTAATTAATTATATTAATTAAAGTTAATTATACAAGTGGGCCCCACCCGAATTAAAAAAAAAAAGAGAAAATACATGCCATATTAGGGGGGAACGTGTAGGCACCAAGGGATACATATATAAGTTTGCTTGATGATTCACAAGTCATCAACAACTTTCATTTGGAAAAAGAATACCAAAGAACAACAAAAAAAAAGGGCTCCCGGCCATGGTTGCTTGGCCGAGCATGGAGTGAGCTTGGAGGAGTATTAAGTGTTGTCGTGTTGTGCAAATTAAAGGGATTAAAAATACCAAGGAGCCAAGTTTATCAAGGTAAGATTTAATCTTTTTTTATACACATTTTGGAGACAATTTAAGCTTGTATAAATTTGTAGATATCTGATGAATATAAGAAGTTGTAGATGTTGGTGTTGAAATGTAAATCGAGCCGTGAGGGGGCTGTTCTAATTAGGCATGGAGAATTAATTTTAAATTGCATTATAGTTGTTGTTATCATGGATTATATGGTGAAGGAATGAAAGAATTAGAAAGTTAAGGTTGAAGTTGTTTTGATATGAACATGTTGTTATCCTTATGGAATTGAAAGAGTTTATGATATGATTATGTCCATATGTTGTTGTTGGTATTTCTGTGTTAACAGGAGGGCAATTGGAAATTCGGGATAGGCGAGTATATAGGGGAAGTGCTGCCCGATTTTCGTTAAGTCTTTAGATAATAGAAAACCCTAAACGAGAATACATAAGCTGAAATATGGGTTCTATAAGAAATGGGCTATAGATTTGTGAACTAGAAAATATAGTTACTAACGATAGCGTTACTCTTATATTAAATAGGCTATAAGAGCGTCGAGACGAACGGGTTACGAATAACCGCTAACAGGTATGTAAAGCTATCCATTTTCTTCTTTTGGCATGTCTTAGATTTAGGTGATGAATGATATGAGCTTTGGGGTAATTCTATTCCTAAGTTTCGAGTGTGATTTATTAGTCTGGTTCTTAGAGACTCTACGGCAATTAATGTCCCTGACTTTTATAAGCTATTTTGTATTCATGTCTACGATTCCTAAGGCTCTTTTGATATGATCTATAATGACATTCGAGGGATACTTGATATGATTGTCGCTACTGATACTCAGATGTTAATCTCTTCTTCTTATCTGTCTAGGTCTTGATAATGTTTTAAATTGCATATGGTTTCTCCCTACTCTGCTCGTGCATGCCTCAATATGTCTTTCACCGAGTCCCGAGCCGGGTATGTTGTCGTGCACAGTTTCACTGCATTGTTCACCGAGACCCTCACTAGAGGGCCGGGTACGGTATATATATATTATGGTGTTATGTTGTGTTATGTAGTTATGCTGTGTTACGGAGTTATGCTGTGTTATGGAGTTATGCTGTATTCTGGAGTATGCTGTGTTATGGCGCCAAAAACGGGGTGGCGACCATGTTCACTGAGTCCCGTAATGGGCCGAATACGATAAATGATATTGACATGTATGATTTATGTTTCAAAGACAAGCATTTTGGTATCCTGGTTATTGTACTCGTTTTCTGTACTTCTTATTTCAGTTATGATCCTGTTTACTGCATTTCATGCTTTACATGCTCAGTACATATTCCCTACTGACCCCCTTTCTTCGGGGGGCTGCGTTTCATGCCCGCAGGTGCAGATACTCGCTTGGGTGATCCGCCAGCTTAGGATTCCCTTTTTGCTGTCTTGGAGAGCTTCGTTGTTCCGGAGCCCAGATTTTGGTACAGACCCTTTTTTATGTATATATGTGTATGTTGTATAGGGGTATGACGGGCCCCTGTCCCGTCATATTTCACTGTTGAAACTATTAGAGGTCCGTAGACATGTATGTGGGTTATATTCAGATGTGCTCAGTTATGTCTATATGATCATTATGGATGTCCTGTGGCTGTAGCAGCCTTGCCGGCTTGCATATATTGTCGTTTTGTTGTAGCAGCCTTGTCGGCTTGCTTATATTACTGTTTCGAAGTGGCAGCCTTGTCGGCTTGCCTAATATACTAATATGTAGTGGCAGCCTTGTCAGCTTTCGTAGTATAATGATATATATATATACAGTGGCAGCCTCGTCGGCGTGCGTATGTTATTACGATGTGATCGATTGAAAACCTACAGTATCAGTCCGATTATGTTTGACAGGTACATATGAGTGTCCAGCCCGGGCACTAGTCATGGCCCATGGCGCTGGGTCGTGACAAAAGTGGTATCAGAGCAGTTCATCCTCAAAATGTCTACTGACCGTGTCTAGTAGAGTCTTGTTTATCGGTGTGTTGTGCACCACATCTATAAACAGGAAGCTACAGGGCATTTAGGATAGTATCCTTCCTTCTGTCTTAGATCGTGCGATAGAGCCTGAACCTCGGATAGATTGTTTCTGACCTCTTTTCCTGTAGGTAGGTGCAGATTTTCGAGAGATGAAGAGGCCAGCTTCAGATAGTGGGGGTGCTAAGAAGGCCCCTAGGGTAAATTCGGGACCCCAGGCTCCAGGACCGAGTAGGAGGAGCCTCAGTTATTCTTATTCTATCGAGACTGACCCCTCAGAGGACCCAGCGACAATTCCTCCAGAGTTTTTGATATCCAGGGAGGCGGTCCCTGAAGCCATACCAGTTGCTCCTATGGCAGGGCACCATGTCAGACCGGCTACCCCGGTAAGTGTTACAGATTATTCCAGCCCCCTGTCCTGGTCATCGGTAAACCAGGAGTTGCCCGGTTATCTACATTCCCCGGATTTAGATGAAGAAGACGATGAAGGTCAGATGATGACGAGGAGCACACTTCACCTTCTAGGTCACCGGATCAGACTAGAGACTGATAGACTATAGGTATATGAGACCTTATCGAAATTTCTTATGTATGTGCATTTGTTATAGATTGTTACCTAATCGTGGCAAACGGAAATCAAAGAAATCAACAACCAAGTATTTACGAGTAACAGTGACCAAGGCGTTCCCGCCCGTGGGAATTTTGAAATCTAGGCTAGAAATTAGTTGCTCATACAGGTGAAAATTGGATAGCAAGGGTACATAATGAGAATTTGTAGATACGGGGGGTTAAACTGGCCATCATTATGGTGAGTTATGGTAAATATAGTAAGGAAATGGGTTGAATGTATATATTGCAGATAAGTCCAGTTAGAAAGTATGCATAGAAGAAGCTAAAGGAATTAGTAACTGTAAGCGGAATATATGTCAGACGTAGTATGAATGCTGCAGGTATGTTTGAAACCTGCAGTTAAAGATGGAAAGGAAAAATAAACAGGAAAGAGTGACAGGTACAGTTTGGGTTGGATACACGAGGCAAGTTCGTCATTTTCATCTTGTGACTAATATAGGAAGCCCTGTGCGGCTACGATACGATATAATATATATGTGTGTATGTTGGCCCTGTGAGGCGTTGTTGGTATTTCCTGCGTGCAGGTTTTGAGATAGTAAGAAATACAGAGGAAACTCTGCCAAAATTTTCTGAGAAATAACAAGAAAATGACATATAAGTTCGTAATATTTTTGGAAAGTCGCGCCAACAGTAACGATAAGATTTGACTAAGTCGCAAGTACGTCTGACTTTGAGAGATAAAGATTAACCGATTAATTGATGGTGATAGTAATTACGAGGTCGATATCAGTATGGTAAAAAGAAATGCTAGGATAATTTGGAAGGGTTTGTGATACTAAGAGATGATTTAGAAAGGGCCGGAAAAATCTTAATAGAATGTTATATTGAGGTATCGACGGAATAAGTTTATAGTTAAAACAAGAAATAGTATGATTGAGACAAGAGTGCGGGGGAGAAAGAATTATGACAAACACGAACGTATTGATAAGACAGCTTGTGAGATATTATGGGTAAGATTGACCAAAGGTTAAGTACGCCTACTCCACAGGGTGCAATTAAACCATAGTTGGAATCGTGAATAAGGCCAAGAAGTGTTACACTATAGGATTGATTACGGACAAGATATTACGTGAATATAACAAGGATTGTTATAAGAATGAGTAAATCCTGATGAGGAGGCGACTAAAGAATATGACGTGATTTATGTGACTAAGGTATAAAGGCCAATATGATATGGAAAAGCATAATATAGAATGAATGAGAAAAGGTTTATAAAGTTCTATAGGGAAAGCTCAAAATAAAGAGTATGGGGTGACGGAAATTAAAGCGAGGACAGGAAAAGAAGGATGGGTCACTGCGAATGTGTATTGACTATAGGCAGCTGAACAAGGTGACAATAAAGAATGGATATCCCCTTCCCAGAATTGATGATCTATTTGACCAGTTGCAGGGTGCTAAGTGTTTCTCCAAGATAGACTTACGGTCAGGCTACCACCAGGTGCGAGTAAGGGAGAAAGATATTCCTAAGACTACATTCAGGACCCGATACGGGCATTATGTGTTTAGAGTGATGTCCTTTTGGCTGACCAATACTCCAACAGTATTTATGGATTTGCTGAACCGAGTGTTCAAGCCATTCCTTGACCTGTTCGTGATAGTATTCATTGATGATATTCTGGTCTACTCACGATCAGAAGAGGAGCATGCAGATCATTTGAGGATGGTACTTAGGGTGCTCCAGCACCAGAAATTGTATGCTAAGTTCTCCAAATGTGAATTCTGGTTACCTGCAATAGCATTCTTGGGGCATATTGTCGGAGCTGATGGCATTCGGGTAGACTCATAGAAGATTGAGGCGGTGAAGACTTGGCCGAGACCTACGACGCATACCGAGGTACGTAGTTTTCTGGGGCTACCAGGGAAGTACAGGAGGTTTGTAGAAAAGTTTTCCTCAATTTTAGCGCCTTTAACAAGGCCAACACAGAAGGAAGATAAGTTCCAATGGACCGATGCTTGTGAGCGAAGCTTCCAATTATTGAAGGATAAGTTGACTACTGCTCCAGTTCTAACACTTCTTGAGGGGCCAGATGGCTATGTTATTTATTGTGATGCCTCAGGTGTTGGGCTAGGTTGTGTATTGATGCAACATGGCAGAGTTATAGCCTATGCCTCCCGACAGCTCAGAAAGCACGAAAGAAATTATCCCACTCATGATCTGGAGTTAGCAGCGGTGATTCATGCCTTGAAGATTTGGAGACATTATCTGTACGGTGTGCATGTTGATATTTATACAGATCACAAGTGTCTCCAATACATCTTTTAACGGAATGAGCTAAATTTGTGGCAGAGGAGGTGGCTAGAGTTGCTGGAAGTCTATGATGTTGACATTCTATATCACCCAGGAAAGGCAAATGTTGTAGCAGATGCACTCTGCCATAAATCTATGGGTAGTTTGGCAGATGTACAACCAGAGCAGAAAGAGATAGTCCGTGAGATTTGCCAGTTAGCTAATTTTGGAGTCCGTTTGGCTGATTCTGATAACAGCAGGGTTTCTATTCGAGGAATTGCTGAGTCCTCTATCATAGAAGAGATAAAGAGACACCAGTACGAGGACCCTATTCTTGAACATTACAGAGATGCAGCTCTACAGAAGGAGGAGACTCCATTCAAAGTTGCACCGGATGGAGTGCTACGATACAGAGGCAGATTATGTGTACCTGAGGTTACAGGGTTACGACAACAGTTTATGGGAGAGGGGCGCTATGCCCGTTATTCTGTTCGTCCAGGGTCAACGAAGATGTATCATAACCTCCGATTCTTGTATTGGTGGGATGGCATGAAGAAGGATATAGCAGAGTTTGTTGCTCAGTGTCCGAATTGTCAACAAGTTAAGATCGAGCACCAGAAGCCTGGGGGATTGTTACAGGAGATGGAGATTCCGACCTAGAAATGGGAGATAATCAATATGGACTTCGTCACAGGTTTACCTCGCACTCCACGAAAATATGACTCTATTTGGGTCATCGTTGATAGGTTGAAAAAATCAGCCCACTTTCTTCCAGTAAGGACTACATATTCAGCTTAGGACTATGCCAGGTTGTACCTCAAGGAGATAGTGAGACTTCACGGGGTTCCCACAGCTATTATCTCCGATAGAGGGGCCCAGTTTACAGCTAACTTCTGGAGATCCTTCCAGGAGGGATTGGGGACACAAGTGAGTCTCAGCACAGCATTTCACCCTCAGACTGACGGACAGGCCGGGCGTACCATTGAGACACTACAAGATTTTTTACGGGCCTGTATTATTGATTTCAGGGGTAGCTGGGATGATCATTTGCTACTTATTGAGTTTTCCTATAATAACAGCTATCATTCTAGTATTCAGATGGCACCGTATGAGGCCTCGTATGGGAGGAAATCCAGGTCACCTATTGGTTGGTTTGATGTTGGTGAGACTAAGTTGATAGGCCCAGATATGGTTCAGCAGGCTGTTGATAAAGTGAAGCTTATTCAGGAGAGGTTACTGGCAGCCTAGAGTCGCCAGAAATCATATGCAGATAATCGACGTCGGCACCTAGAATTTCAGGTTTGTGACTGGGTGTTCTTGAAGGTGTCACCCATGAAGGGTGTTATGAGATTCGGCAGGAAAGGGAAGCTAAGCCCGAGATACATTGGGCCTTATCAGTTTATCCGTAAGGTAGGCCGAGTTGCCTACGAGTTGGACCTACCGTCTGATTTGGAAGCAGTACATCCAGTCTTTCACATGTCAATGCTTCGCAAATGTATAGGCGATCCTTCCAGAGTATTTCCTGTAGATGATGTCCAGAGGACAGAGGAGTTATCCTATGAGGAGCAGCCTATAGCCATACTTGATCGGCAGATTAGGAGGGTGCGAACTAAGGATGTGGCTTCCGTCAAAGTGTTATGGCGAAACAACAATAGCGAAGAGATAATTTGGGAAGCCGAGGAGGGGATGAAGAACAAGTACCCTTACTTGTTCCCTACGCCTACAGGTAACTCAAACTCCTCACATGGTTATATTGATTGCCTGATAAAACTATATGTTATAACGATAAGGGAACCTTTCCCAAAAGTCTTATAGAACCTTACGGGACCAATACAACATTCGAGGACGAATGTTCTAAAGAGGGGAAGGATGTTATATCCCGTATTTTATACGTCGAGTTATTCGCAAGAGAATCGACTCAAGTTAAAAGACGGGATCATCCCCGGACACGGAATAGAAACCCTTAATTTTCAATTTCTAAATTAGAACTAATTGTTTATGAATTTTATTTAGTGTAAAAAAAATATTATTATTGGAGATTAGGAATTAATTAATTGTGATTAGATTATTAGGTTCGAATTAGTAATTAATTAAAGTTAATTATACAAGTGGGCCCCACCCGAATTAAAAAAAAATACATGCCATATTAGGGGGGCACGTGTAGGCACCAAGGGATACATATATAAGTTTGCTTGATGATTCACAAGTCATCAACAACTTTCATTTGGAAAAAGAATACCAAAGAACAACAAAAAAAAGGGCTCTCGGCCATGGTTGCTTGGCCGAGCATGGAGTGAGCTTGGAGGAGTATTAAGTGTTGTCGTGTTGTGCAAATTAAAGGGATTAAAAATACCAAGGATCCAAGTTTATGAAGGTAAGATTTAATCTTTTTTTATACACATTTTGGAGACAATTTAAGCTTGTATAAATTTGTAGATATCTGATGAATATAAGAAGTTGTAGATGTTGGTGTTGAAATGTAAATCGAGCCGTGAGGGGGCTGTTCTAATTAGGCATGGAGAATTAATTTTAAATTGCATTATAGTTTTTGTTATCATGGATTATATGGTGAAGGAATGAAAGAATTAGAAAGTTAAGGTTCAAGTTGTTTTGATATGAACATGTTGTTATCCTTATGGAATTGAAAGAGTTTATGATATGATTATGTCCATATGTTGTTGTTGGTATTTCTGTGTTAACAGGAGGGCAATTGGAAATTCGGGATAGGCGAGTATATAGGGGAAGTGCTGCCTGATTTTCGTTAAGTCTTTAGATAATAGAAAACCCTAAACGAGAATACATAAGCTGAAATATGGGTTCTATAAGAAATGGGCTATAGATTTGTGAACTAGAAAATATAGTTACTAACGATAGCGTTACTCTTATATTAAATAGGCTAAAAGAGCGTCGAGACGAACGGGTTACGAATAACCGCTAACAGGTATGTAAAGCTATCCCTTTTCTTCTTTTAGCATGTCTTAGATTTAGGTGATGAATGATATGAGCTTTGGGGTAATTCTATTCCTAAGTTTCGAGTGTGATTTATTAGTCCGGTTCTTAGAGACTCTACGGTAATTAATGTCCCTGACTTTTATAAGCTATTTTGTATTCATGTATACGATTCCTAAGGCTCTTTTGATATGATCTATAATGACATTCGAGGGATACTTGATATGATTGTCGCTACTGATACTCAGATGTTAATATCTTCTTCTTATCTGTCTAGGTCTTAATAATGTTTTAAATTGCATATGGTTTCTCACTACTCTACTCGTGCATGCTTCAATATGTCTTTCACCGAGTCCCGAGCCGGGTATGTTATCGTGCACAGTTTCACTGCATTGTTCACCGAGTCCCTCACTAGAGGGCCGGGTACGGTATATATATATTATGGTGTTATGCTGTGTTATGGAGTTATGCTGTGTTCTGGAGTATGTTGTGTTATGGCGCCAAAAACGGGGTGGCGACCATGTTCACCGAGTCCCATAATGGGCCGGATACGATATATGATATTGGCATGCATGATTTATGTTTCAAAGGCAAGCATTTTGGTATTCTGGTTATTGTACTCGTTTTCTATACTTCTTATTTCAGTTATGATCCTGTTTACTTCATTTCATGCTTTACATGCTCAGTACATATTCCGTACTGACCCCCTTTCTTCGGGGGGTTGCGTTTCATGCCCGCAGGTGCAGATACTCGCTTGGGTGATCCGCCAGCTTAGGATTCCCTTTCTGCTGTCTTGGAGAGTTTCGTTGTTCCGGAGACCAGATTTTGGTATCGACCTTTTTGATGTATATATGTGTATGTTGTATAGGGGTATGACGGGGCCCTGTCCCGTCATATTTCATTGTTGAAACTCTTAAAGGTCTGTAGACATGTATGTGGGTTGTATTCAGATGTGCTCAGTTGTGTCTATATGATCATTATGGATGTCTTGTCGCTGTAGCAGCCTTGCCGGCTTGCATATATTGTCGTTTTGTTGTAGCAGCCTTGTCGGCTTGCTTATGTTACTGTTTCGTAGTGGCAGCCTTGTCGGCTTGCGTAATATACTGATATGTAGTGGTAGCCTTGTCGGCTTGCGTAGTATAATGATATATATATATACAGTAGCAGCCTCGTCGGCGTGCGTATGTTATTACGATGTGATCGATTGAAAACCTACAGTATCAGTCTGATTATGTTTGACAGGTACATATGAGTGTCCAGCTCGGGCACTAGTCATGGCCCACGGGGCTGGGTGTTACACCTCGGAAAATTTTCCGTTGGTACGCAAGTGGATAAACTAGTGATGAATATGAGTGCATGATGTCTATGAGCAAGAAACGTCGTTGATAACCTTAGGCGAGATTTTGAAAGTATCCGATGTGAGACGAAGAAGTTGGCTAAGTTAAGATGAGATACAAGGTGAGCAATGCATGTGCATGGACGGGGGTGATTAAAATGAGAAGTCTAAGAAATATGGGAAGTTGCAGAATTGCAACTGCCCAGTGGTCGTATATTGCAAAATACGGACCGTAAAATGCAATACGGTCCGTAAACTGGCAGTCGTAAACTGCCATGCAAGGCTTCAACTTTCTGCCAGCCGAGGAAATGGTTAAATACGACCTGGTGGACGGACCGTAAAGTGATTTACAGCCCGTAAACCATGGTCGTAAACCACCATGAAGGCAGCCCAGCTTCTGGTTCTGGAAATGGCTAAATACGCCCATGGAGGACGAGCCGTATAGTGGAATACGGTCCGTAAACCTCCATGGACGACCACTGTTCACCCAGCACAGATTTCACAAGTCATTAAATAAAGGGACCAACACTTGTTTTATTTCATTACAACATTACACCACTTCTCTCTACAATTATTATATGAGTTTTCAAGGATTATAAGTCATCAATAAGATTAAGACAAGTGAATCAAGGATAAGGGAATCATCAAGGATCATCCAAGTCAAGAAATCCAAATGGAGAAAAACTAGGTTTTGGCTCAAAGTGGGGTATTATCAACTAAACCTTGTTCCTACAACTTCTAAGTTAAGATTCATGATTTTTATATGATGTTTAAGGTATTGGAGAATTAAAATACATGGATTGTAGAAAATGTGATCAACTAGGTCATGAATGGTGAATAGTGACATTTTGAGGAATAGTTTGAATTGAATTATGAATGTTGTTGAGTTACGATATGAATGTATTATAAATGGTACTAAGATCACGAACTCGACACTTTAGACGAATGGACGAAGTTTGAGGTCATGACCATAAATATGGGAGAATTAGAAGCAAATTGAGAAATCTAGATAATGTGGATGATGTGAATGACTAATGGCCATTGTTATGATATTAATGAAGGTATAAACGCTAGCACTGGAAGGGAATGTGCAAGAGTAGAATAGTTCGACTGAAAGGTATGTGAGGCTAACCCTTCTTTTCTAAGGCATGGTTCTTGGCCAAATTCCTAATTCCTCTATATGAGTATGTTGTCTTCACATGGTTGACTTTCCGAGCTCATAAGCTCACGACCCTTGATATGTACTATGATTATACTATGTTCCTCGTATGACGAGTAAGTCTATAATGTAGATGTACCGATAATGATGAGGATAGTAATGATGATGAGAGTAAAATGAGATTAGAGATGCTTACGAGCTATGATATATGTATATGTATGCCTATGAAGGGCTATGATAAGACCCCGAGCTTATGATGCCGGGTAAGACTATATGTATATGACTATGTATAAAGTATGTATACGATTACGAAACGCGCGCACACCTCTGCAGATGGTACGGATAACCCTTACGCCTTGGTAGGGCCAGGTATGTATGATCTTGAGCCTTAGTTGGCCAAGTATGTATGAAACACCGATCCTATGAGGTCGGGTATGCTATGTAAATGCCATGTATATGAAATGGCTATGTATATAATATGAATATGAATGTGATAAGACTATGTATAAGAATACGAATAAGGACATGTATACGAATATGAGCACAAGTATGGTACGAGTACTATTATGGAATACGGACGATGACGTAGGTGTACTAATACGTATGAAAAATGGAAAGTCCTACGAAAGGAAGGTAAGTACTATGACGATGATATTATTGTCTCCCCTCCTATGCTATTTCATACGTTGTTCATTATGCTTATACATCGATGTTGATCATGCTTTACATACTCAGTACATTCTTCGTACTAACGTCCTTTTGTTGTGGACGCTGCGTCATGCCCGCAGGTGCACAGGGAGACAGGCTTGATCCATAGCTGCTTCTCCAGAGATTGCATAGCAGAGCTCCATTTCCTCCAGGAGCCATAGGTTTTGGGTACTCATTCTTTTGTGTACATAATTATGGGCATAGCGGGGTCCTGTCCCGCTCATACGATATGTCATACTCTTAGAGGCTCGTAGTCATGTGTATGTGGGTAGAGATGTTCGGCCATGTCGGCCCATGTTTTGTATATCTTTTGTTGGCCTCGTCGGCCTTGTACTTATGATGTGGCAGAGATGCCTATGATATGTTAAATGATGATGGTCGTCTAATGGGATCAATATGATTAACGATAAGAAAAGCACGAATTGACTTATTGTTCACCTAGATGTTATGTTATGTATGATAAGGAGGTGCCCGGGTGGGGTAACACCGGGTGCTCGTCGCGGCCCTCTAGCTGGGTCGTGACAAAAGTGGTATCATAGCAGTTCAGTCCTAGGATGTGTCTACGAGCCGTGTCTAGTAGAGTCTTGGTTATGGGTGTGTTGCGCGCCACACTTATAAACAAGAAGCTGCGGACATTTTAGGAATATATGACCTTCTTTCTTCATAGGAATCGTGCGATAGAGCTATGATGTAAGAAATTATTGTTCCTTAATCGTGTGTTGTGTATTTCAGAGATGCCTAAAAAGAAAAAGGCTACAGCAGCCCAAAAGGGCAAGACGGTGACAGAAAAGCGGGCTAAAAGAGCACCGCCACCGGTAGTAGAGGAAGGTGAGTCCCAGAGTGCGGCTCAATCTCAGTCTTCCCAGACAGTTCCTATTACTGAGGAGCGTGAGGGAGCCTCAGCCCCAACTCCAGCACCTCCAGCTCCTCCACCAAACGCTTCGGGTCAAGATGTCAAAGAGGCCTTTAATTTGTTGACTCAGTTGGTTGCGGCCCAGACTCAGAGGAGGAGTTCAGGGCATAGTGATAGGGCCGTTAGTGCAAGGGCCCGTGACTTCATTGCTTTGAAACCCCCGGAATTCTTTGGGTCGAAACCGGAGGAAGATCCTCAGGACTTTATCGACGGTATGTTGAGGACGCTTCGATTGATACATACTTCAGACACCGAATCGGTGGATCTAGCGTCATATAGATTGAGGGATGTCTCAATCCAGAGGTATACGGTTTGGATGGCTTCGCGGGGAGCCAATGCACCTCCACTGGTATGGCAAGAGTTTGTTAATGCTTTTCTCCGTCATTATATGCCTCCAGAAGTTCGGCGAGCTAGGGCCAATAAATTCTTGAATCTGAGGCAAGGTAGCATGAGTGCTACAGAGTATAGTCTCCACTTCAATTCCTTGGCTAGGTATGCTTCGGCCATGGTAGCGGATATGGGCGATCGGGTGCAGCGGTTTGTGAAAGGCCTAGGGCCACACTTGATGGATAAATGCTTAACTGCGTGCCTTCAGGATGGCATGGATATTTCACGCATTCAGGCACATGCTCAGGAATTAGAGGAACACCTACAGCAGTGGAGAAATGAACGTGAGCAAGATAGGGGACATAGCAAGAGAGCTAGACCTTCGGGTTCGAGGAGCGAGTCCAGGGGTGGACACAGACAGCAGCTTCCCAGTCATTCAGGCTATTCTATGACCAGTCCACCTCCACGATTTTCAGGCCAGGGCCTTGATAGATCAGCTCGTTCAGGGCCGAGTCTGAGTTATACAGGACCTCAGTTCAGAGCTGATTTGGGCCAGTCAAGGCCACCCGTACCACCGTGTTCCCAGTGTGGGAAGATGCTTTGGGGTCGATGCCGATTTGGTTCAGATGATTACTATTCATGTAGTCGGCCAGGCCATATTATGCGTGATTGCCCCTCAGTACATGGTAGAGGTAGGACCCAGCCATCAGGGTCGGTAGCCGGATCTTCGGCATCTGTATGCCCTACGGGGCCAGGTTCACATGCGCTAGCTGGCCATGGTAGAGGTAGAGGGAGAGCTCCCAGTACTAGCGGTTCTCAGCACCGTATTTATGCTTTGGCTGGACGCCAAGATCTTGAGTCTTCTCCTGACGTAGTCACAGGTATATTATCGGTATTCTCTCATGATGTATATGCTTTGATTGACCCGGGCTCCACATTGTCTTATGTTACTCCATATATTGCGGGTCGATTTATAGTCGAGCCAGAGTCGATCAAACCTTTTGAGGTGTCTACGCCCGTTGGCGAATCGGTGATAGCTAGCCGAGTGTATAGAGATTGTGTAGTCGTGATATGTGACCACCGTACTATAGCTGACTTGCATGAACTAAAGATGGTAGATTTTGATGTCATTATGGGCATGGATTGGTTTGCTTCTTGCTACGCCAATGTTGATTGTAGAATGAAAATGGTTCGCTTCCAGTTTCCGGGAGAACCAGTCTTAGAATGGAAAGGAAATACGGCGTCACCAAAAGGTAGGTTTATTTCCTATCTAAAGGCAAGGAAGATTATCACGAAAGGGTGCATTTATCACCTAGTACGAGTTCAAGATGTAGAAGCTGAGTCGCCGACTCTTCAGTCAATTCCGGTAGTGAATGAATTTCCGAATGTGTTCCCGGAAGAGCTTCCAGGCCCTCCTCCCGAGCGGGAGATTGATTTTGCTATGGACGTGTTGCCAGACACTAAACCCATATCTATTTCCCCATATAGAATGGCACCCGCGGAATTGAAAGAGTTGAAGGAGCAATTGAGGGACTTACTTGATAAAGGCTTCATTAGGCCTAGTTCATCCCCGTGGGGAGCACCCGTATTGTTCGTCCGGAAGAAGGATGGCTTTTTGAGAATGTGCATTGATTATCGGCAATTAAATAAGGTGACGATTAAGAACAAATATCCTCTTCCGAGGATTGATGATCTACTTCATCAATTGCAAGGTGCCAAGTGGTTTTCAAAGATCGATTTGAGGTCCGTGTATCACCAAGTAAGAGTTAGGGAGAAAGATATCCCTAAGACAGCTTTCAGAACAAGATACGGTCATTTTGAGTTCCGAGTGATGTCGTTCGGGTTAACTAATGCACCGGCAGTGTTAATGGACCTAATGAACAATGTATTCAGACCTTTTCTGGATCTATTTGTAATTGTATTCATCGACGACATCTTAGTGTATTCTAGATCCGAGGACGAGCATGCGGATCATTTGCGAATTGTCCTTGGAGTTCTTCGAGCTCGAGAGTTGTTTGCAAAATTCTCCAAGTGTGAGTTTTGGTTGAACTCAGTGGCATTTCTGGGCCACATTGTTGCAGCTGACGGTATTCGAGTGGATAGCCAAAAGATTGAGGCGGTGAAGACTTTGCCAAGGCCCACGACGCCTACGGAGGTTCGTAGCTTTTTGGGCTTAGCAGGCTATTACAGAAGATTTGTTGAGGGTTTTTCTTCTATTTCTACGCCACTCACCAAGTTGACTCAGAAGTCAGCTAAATTTCAATGGACAGATGCTTGCGAGCATAGTTTCCAAGAGTTGAAACACCGATTGACTTCAGCCCCAGTCTTGACACTTCCAGAGGGATTGGAAGGATATATTATTTATTGTGATGCTTCAGGTGTCGGGCTAGGTTGTGTATTGATGCAAAATGGTAAGGTGATTGCGTATGCTTCTAGACAATTACGGAAACATGAACAGAACTATCCAACCCACGATTTAGAATTAGCCGCAGTGGTCCATGCATTAAAGATATGGCGACATTATTTATATGGTGTCCATGTGGAAGTTTATACAGATCATAAGAGCCTTAAGTATATCTTCAAGCAGAAAGAGTTGAATTTGCGACAACGACGATGGTTGGAGTTGCTAAAGGATTACGATGTTGATATCTTGTATCACCCCGGAAAGGCTAACGTTGTGGCTGACGCTCTTAGCCGCAGATCCATGGGAAGTCTAAGTGATGTACGACCAGAAAAGAAAGAGATGGCCCATGAGCTTCAACAGTTAGCGAGCCTAGGAGTCCGAGTAGTGGACTCAGGTAGCAGCGGAGCAACTATTCAAAATTCAACAGTTTCATCGCTAGTAGCGGAAGTAAAAGAGCGAAAATATGAGGATCCCATGCTAATGCAGTACAGAGATACACTCCCTCAGAAGGAGGAGTCATCATTTAATATTTCGGAAGACGGAGTTCTCCGATGTCGAGGGAGGTTATGTGTTCCCGGTGTGGGAGGTCTACGTCACCAAATATTGAGGGAAGCTCATTGTTCCCGTTACTCCGTTCACCCCGGAGCGACGAAAATGTATCATGATCTTAAGTCCGTATATTGGTGGAATGGTATGAAGAAAGATATAGCAGAATTCGTGGCTCAATGGCCTAATTGTCAGCAGGTGAAAATCGAGCACCAAAAGCCGGGTGGATTATTGCAAGCTATAGAAATCTCGACGTGGAAGTGGGAAGTGATTAATATGGATTTCATTTCAGGCCTACCCCGTTCTCGACGTAAATATGATTCTATATGGGTGATCATGGATAGACTCACTAAATTAGCTCATTTCTTACCGGTCAGGACGACCTATGTGGCTGAAGATTACGCAAAGCTTTATCTTAAAGAGATAGTGAGACTCCACGGTATTCCAGTATCTATTATCTCCGATAGGGAAACTCAGTTTACAGCCAAGTTTTGGGAGTCCTTCCAAGAGGGTCTAGGGACCCAAGTGCGCCTAAGCACGGCATTTTACCCACAGACCGATGGGCAAGCTGAACGTACTATTTAGACTCTTGAAGATATGTTACGGGCATGTATGATAGATTTTGGAGGAAATTGGGATGACCATTTTCCACTCATTGAGTTTGCTTACAATAACAGTTATCATTCTAGCATTCAAATGGCACCGTATGAAGCTCTATATGGGCGAAAGTGTAGATCTCCAATTGGGTGGTTTGAAACCGGAGATGCTAAGTTGATAGGGCCAGACTTGGTCCAGCAAGCAATAGAGAAAGTTAAGCTCATACAAGATCGGTTGCTAGCGGCACAAAGTCATCAAAAGTCCTATGCGGATAATCGTCGAAGAGACTTAGAGTTCGAAGTGAAGGATTGGGTATTCCTGAAAGTGTCGCCAATGAAAGGCGTTATGAGATTTGGCAAAAAGGGGAAGCTCAGTCCCCGGTATATCGGACCCTATGAGATTGTGTGCAAAATAGGCAAAGTGGCCTATGAGGTAGATCTACCTCCAGATTTGGAGTTAGTCCATCCAGTATTTCATGTCTCGATGCTTCGGAAGTGTGTTGGAGATCCTACGAGGATCGTCCCAATGAATGATATTCAAGTGACAGAAAAGTTAACTTATGATGAAATACCCATTAACATATTAGATAGGCAAGTACGGAGGCTTAGAAACAAAGAAGTGGCCTCAATTAAAGTTCTGTCGAGAAATAACAATCGAGAGGAAATGACATGGGAAGCAGAAGAGAATATGCAATCCAAATACCCACATTTATTTCAGCCCTTGGAAGAAGTCCAAGATGAGACGTCAAAATCATAAGATATGCATGTTTTCCTTTTATACATTCAGGTCATGTGTGGCCAAATTTGTAGTGCTGTTGTATTATTGCCCTGTGAGGCATTGTTATTGTTGGTTGTTGTGACAGGGTGGTAGTGCCATATTACAGAGGAAACTCTGGCGAAATTTTTATAGATTTCCCCAAGCCTTTAACATTCGAGGACGAATGTTCCTAAGGGGGTAGAATGTTATACCTCGGAAAATTTTCTGTTGGTACGCAAGTGAATAAACTAGTGATGAATATGAGTGCATGATGTCTATGAGCAAGAAACGACGTTGATAACCTTAGGCGAGATTTCGAAAGTATCCGATGTGAGACGAAGAAGTTGGCTAAGTTAAGATGAGATACAAGGTGAGCAATGCATGTGCATGGACGGGGGTGATTAAAATGAGAAGTCTAAGAAATATGGGAAGTTGCAGAATTGCAACTGCCCAGTGGTCGTATATTGCAAAATACGGACCGTAAAGTACAATACGGTCCGTAAACTGGCAGTCGTAAACTGCCATGCAAGGCTTCGACTTTCTGCCAGCCGAGGAAATGGTTAAATACGACCTGGTGGACGGACCGTAAAGTTATTTACAGCCCGTAAACCATGGTCGTAAACCACCATGAAGGCAGCCCAGCTTCTGGTTCTGGAAATGGCTAAATACGCCCATGGAGGACGAGCCGTATAGTGGAATACGGTCCGTAAACCTCCATGGACGACCACTGTTCACCCAGCACAGATTTCACAAGTCATTAAATAAAGGGACCAACACTTGTTTTATTTCATTACAACATTACACCACTTCTCTCTAAAACATCTGTCTACAATTATTATATGAGTTTTCAAGGATTATAAGTCATCAATAACATTAAGACAAGTGAATCAAGGATAAGGGAATCATCAAGGATCATCCAAGTCAAGAAATCCAAATGGAGAAAAACAAGGGTTTGGCTCAAAGTGGGGTATTATCAACTAAACCTTGTTCCTACAACTTCTAAGGTAAGATTCATGATTTTTACATGATGTTTAAGGTATTGGATAATTAAAATACATGGATTGTAGAAAATGTGGTCAACTAGGTCATGAATGGTGAATAGTGACATTTTGAGGAATAGTTTGAATTGAATTATGAATGTTGTTGTGTTACGATATGAATGTATTATAAATGGTACTAAGATCATGAACTCGACACTTTAGACGAATGGACGAAGTTGGAGGTCATGACCATAAATATGGGAGAATTAGAAGCAAATTGAGAAATCTAGATAATGTGGATGATGTGAATGACTAATGGCCATTGTTATGATATTAATGAAGGTATAAACGCTATCACTGGAAGGGAATGTGCAAGTGTAGAATAGTTCGATGGAAAGGTATGTGAGGCTAACCCTTCTTTTCTAAGGCATGGTTCTTGGCCAAATTCCTAATTCCTCTATATGAGTATGTTGTCTTCACATGGTTGACTTTCCGAGCTCATAAGCTCACGACCCTTGATATGTACTATGATTATACTATGTTCCTCCTATGACGAGTAAGTCTATAATGTAGATGTACCGATAATGATGAGGATAGTAATGATGATGAGAGTAAAATGAGATTAGAGATGCTTACGAGCTATGATATATGTATATGTATGCCTATGAAGGGCTATGATAAGACCCCGAGCTTATGATGCCGGGTAAGACTATATGTATATGACTATGTATAAAGTATGTATACGATTACGAAACGCGCGCACACCTCTGCAGATGGTACGGATAACCCTTACGCCTTGGTAGGGCCAGGTATTTATGATCTTGAGCCTTGGTTGGCCAAGTATATATGAAACACCGATCCTATGAGGTCGGGTATGCTATGTAAATGCCATGTATATGAAATGACTATGTATATAATATGAATATGAATGTGATAAGACTATGTATAAGAATACGAATAAGGACATGTATACGAATATGAGCACAAGTATGGTACGAGTACTATTATGGAATACGGACGATGACGTAGGTGTACTAATACGTATGAAAAATGGAAAGTCCTACGAAAGGCAGGTAAGTACTATGACGATGATATTATTGTCTCCCCTCCTATGCTATTTCATACGTTGTTCATTATGCTTATACATCGATGTTGATCATGCTTTACATACTCAGTACATTCTTCGTACTAACGTCCTTTTGTTGTGGACGCTCCGTCATGCCCGCAGGTGCACAGGGAGATAGGCTTGATCCATAGCTGCTTATCCAGAAGTTGCATAGCAGAGCTCCATTTCCTCCAGGAGCCATAGGTTTTGGGTACTCAATCTTTTGTGTACATAATTATGGGCATAGCGGGGTCCTGTCCCGCTCATACGATATGTCATACTCTTAGAGGCTCGTAGTCATGTGTATGTGGGTAGAGATGTTCGGCCATGTCGGCCCATGTTTTGTATATCTTTTGTTGGCCTCGTCGGCCTTGTACTTATGATGTGGCATAGATGCCTATGATATGTTAAATGATGATGGTCGTCTAATGGGATCAATATGATTAACGATAAGAAAAGCATGAATTGACTTACGGTTCACCTAGATGTTATGTTATGTACGATAAGGGGGTGCCCGGGTGGGGTAACACCGGGTGCTCGTCGCGGCCCCCTAGCCGGGTCGTGACACTGGGTCGTGACAAAAGTGGTATCAGAGCAGTTCATCCTCAAAATGTCTACAGACTGTGTCTAGTAGAGTCTTGTTTATCGGTGTGTTGTGCACCACATCTATAAACAGAAAGCTACAGATTTGCGAGAGATGAAGAGGCCAGCTTCAGATAGTGTGGGTGCTAAGAAGGCCCCTAGGGTAAATTCAGGACCCCAAGCTCCAAGACCGAGTAGGATGAGCCTCAGTTATTCTTATCTATCGAGACTGACCCCTCAGAGGACCCAGCGACAATTCCTCCAGAGTTTTTGATATCCAGGGAGGCGGTCCGTGAAGCCATACCAGTTGCTCCTATAGCAGGGCACCACGCCAGACCGGCTACCCCGGTAAGTGTTACAGATTATTCCAGCCCCCTGTCCTGGTCATCGGTAAACCATGAGTTGCCCGGTTATCTACATTCCCCGGATTTCGATGTAGAAGACGATGAAGGTCGGACGAGTAGATGGCGGGCAGACGATGACGAGGAGCACACTTCACCTTCTAGGTCACCGGATAAGACTACAGATTGATCGACTACAGGTATATGAGACCTTATCGAAATTTCTTATGTATGTGCATTTGTTATAGATTGTTACCTAACAGCGGCAAGCGGAAATCAAAGGAATCAACAACCAAGTATTTACGAGTAACAGTGACCAAGGCGTTCCCACCCGTGGGAATTTTGAAACCTAGGATGGAAAATAGTTGCACATACAGGTGAAAATTGGATAGCAAGGGTACATAATGAGAATTTGTATATACGGGGTGTTAAACTAGCCATCATTATGGTGAGTTATGGTAAGTATAGTAAGGAAATGGGTTGAATGTATATATTGCAGATAAGTCCAGTTAGAAAGTATGCATAGAAGAAGCTAAAGGAATCAGCAACTGTAAGCAGAATATATGTTAGACATAGTATGAATGCTGCAGGTATGTTTGAAACCTGCAGTTAAAGATGGAAAGGAAAAATAAACAGGAAAGAGTGACAGGTACAGTTTGGGTTGGATACACGAGGCAAGTTTGTCATTTTCATCTTGTGACTGATATAGGAAGCCCTGTGCGGCTACGATATGATATAATATATATGTGTGTATGTTGGCCCTGTGAGGCGTTGTTGGTATTTCCTGCGTGCAGGTTTTGAGATAGTAAGAAATACAGAGGAAACTCTGCCAAAATTTTCTGAGAAATAACAAGAAAATGACATATAAGTCCGTAATATTTTTGGAAAGTCGCGCCAACAGAAATGATAAGATTTGACTAAGTTGCAAGTACGTCTGACTTTGAGAGATAAAGATTAACCGATGAATTGATGGTGATAGTAATTATGAGGTCGATATCAGTATGGTAAAAAGAAATGCTAGGATAATTTGGAAGGGTTTGTGATACTAAGAGATGATTTAGAAAGGGCCGGCAAAATCTTAATAGAATGTTATATTGAGGTATCGAAGGAACTGATAAGTAGGGGTAAATTACGACGAGTTTATAGTTAAAAGAAAAAATAGTATGATTGAGACAAGAGTGCGGGGGAGGAAGAATTATGACAAATACGAACGTATTGATAAGACAGCTTGTGAGATATTATGGGTAAGATTGACCAAAGGTTAAGTACGCCTACTCCACAGGGTGCAATTAAACCATAGTAAGAATCGTGAATAAGGCCAAGAATTGTTACACTATAGGATTGATTACGGATAAGATATTACGTGAATATAACAAGGATTGTTATAAGAATGAGTAAATCCTGGTGAGGAGGCGACTAAAGAATATGACGTGATTTATGTGACTAAGGTATAAAGGCAAATATGATATGGAGAAGCAGAATATAGAATGAATGAGAAAAGGTTTATAAAGTTCTATAGGGAAAGCTCAAAATAAAGAGTATGCGGTGACGAAAATTAAAGCGAGCACACGAAAAGAAGGATAGGTCGCTGCGAATGTGTATTGACTATAGGCAGCTGAACAAGGTGACAATAAAGAATGGATATCTCCTTCCCAGAATTGATGATCTATTTGACCAGTTGCAGGGTGCTAAGTGTTTCTCGAAGATAGACTTATGGCCAGGCTACCACCAGGTGCGAGTAAGGGAGGCAGATATTCCTAAGACTACATTCAGGACCCGATACGGGCATTATGAGTTTAGAGTGATGTCCTTTGGGCTGACCAATGCTCCAACAGTATTTATGGATTTGATGAACCGTGTGTTCAAGCCGTTCCTTGACCTGTTCGTGATAGTATTCATTGATGATATTCTGGTCAACTCACGATCAGAAGAGGAGCATGCAGATCATTTGAGGGTGGTACTTAGGGTGCTCCAGCACCAGAAATTGTATGCTAAGTTCTCCAAATGTGAATTCTGGTTAACTAGAGTAGCATTCTTGGGGCATATTGTCGGAGCTGATGGCATTCGGGTAAACTCACAGAAGATTGAGGCGGTGAAGACTTGGCCGAGACCTACGACGCCTACCGAGGTACGTAGTTTTCTGGGGCTAGCAGGGTATTACAGGATGTTTGTAGAAAAGTTTTCCTCAATTTCAGCGCCTTTAACAAGGCTAACACAGAAGGCAGCTAAGTTCCAGTGGACCGATGCTTGTGAGCGAAGCTTCCAATTATTGAAGGATAAGTTGACTACTGCTCCAGTTCTAACACTTCCTGAGGGGCCAGATGGCTATGTTATTTATTGTGATGCCTCGGGTGTTGGGCTAGGTTGTGTGTTGATGCAGCATGGCAGAGTTATAGCCTATGCCTCCCGACATCTCAGAAAGCACGAAAGAAATTATCCCACTCATGATCTGGAGTTAGCAGCGGTGATTCATGCCTTGAAGATGTCACACCCTAATCTTGATAGGGCATGATGGGCACCCGACTCTCATCAGAGTCGAGCAAACCCTTTAAACGCTCGCTTTACTAAAATCTGTCATTTCAAAAACTTTTAAAACATGAAACTTTTCCAAATAGAGATCATTGTCTTTATACAGATTATGAAAACTTTCAATAAATTACGAACTTTAAACCAACTGAAGTCATCTGAAAATACATACTCTTTTAACATCTACAAATGATTCGCACTTCTCGACGCTCTATCCACAGGACATTGTCTGCAAAGTCTCTAACATATACAAAATACCATGACATAAGTACTTTGACCCGGCAATACTCCGAACTGAGATGGAGCTCGCCAATCCCGCTGGAACACCTTTAGCAAAGTCTTCTACTCATCTGGTGTACCTGCGTGGCATGAAACGCAGCCCCCGATGAAAGGGGGTCAGTACGGAATATGTAAAGCATCACTGAATCATAAACAAGGAGAGGTGTAACAGTAAACCAGTTTAGAGGCAACCCGGAGTAACCTGGAACAACATTTTGAACCATGCCATGTAGTGCCTTACACAAATTCTAGCATACACAATATAAGTACATCATGCCCAAATTTTAAAATACACAACGTGAATATAGTATCATAATAGTCCCTTCGGACGGCCGCTTCCGGCATAGTAACAATGATGGCCCCTTCGGGCATGCTACTTCCGGCATAATAATACTAGTCCTGGCCCCTTCGGGCATGCCGCTTCCAGCATAATAATAATGATGGCCCCTTCGGGCATGCCGCTTGCGACATTAATACTAGTCCTGGCCCCTTCGGGCATGCCGCTTGCAACATTAACAATAATGACGATGGCCCATTCGGGCATGCCGGTTCCGACATAATACTACCCTGGCCCCTTCGGGCATGCCGGTCCCGACAGAATAATAATAATCCTGGCCCCTTCGGGCATAATAATAATAATGATGCCATGGAATGTAAACATGAGTCGTATATGGAATGAAATAGTACAACCTCGCACCCCCTTCGGAGTGGTTTTGAAAATCTAAATAGTGAAATCTCGCACCCCCTTCGGAGTGGTTTTGAAAATTTAATAATAAACCTCACTTTGTGTTTCCTTTAGTGCAAAACTAATCTTCTCGAAATCATTAGTAAAATCATATGCATATAAATCAATTTTAAGACTCGATGGACATGTACACTTACCGACACCTGAAGGATCAGAAACAAGTTACGGGTCAATCCGATTTAGTATAAGAAAGTTATGAGCGTTTGAAGTACAGAACCTTCTACGAACGTTTCAGAAGCAATTTTTGGAGAATGAAAGCAACAATCATGTTAGGACCTTTCGAATGTCGTTATGGATCAAATCAGATAGAGCTTTTGGAACCATATGTACGCATCAAAATGTATCAAAGACTCGATGGAATAATCAAACGTGCTATCATTTAAAAACCAAGACATTAGTCATATCAATTATCTCTCGAATGCCATTCGGAAACATATCAACCGAACTTCGGACATCATAGATACGCATCAAACCATATGAAACAGCTTATAGAAATCAAGAACGTTTCAAAGCAATCCAAGTTAGCATATGAAGGTTAGAAACGTTATTCATTATAGAAACCTCTACGAACGTTTTAAAGCAATCCGAGACTGTCTACGAAAGTTTGGGACATTAATACTTATAGAACTCTTTATGCTTTGCTTGTTATACAATCATATAATAATCTCGACTATACTAAGCATACTCATATCAAGAAGTGAATAAGAGTCGTAAACAAGCTCGGAATCAAGAATAGAGTTACCCCACAATACGTATCATAACTTACTTAGCTTTAGGACATGCCAAAAGAAAGAAGCGACAACTTTACATACCTTGCCCGCTTCCTAAGCTAATCCGAACTTAAGTCTCTGGCTCGCAAGATCTACAACAACATTCGTACATACCAAACATTAGCCATGAACACTTAAGAGCCCAATTCTAAACCAACACTTTATTTACAGAAATTTCGACAGCATTTCCCCTATTAATACAACAACCCTGAGAATTCAACTCGGCCAATTTATCAACAACAGATCCGAGAATTCAACTCGGCCAAACTATCAACAACAATACCAACAATCATATATCCAACTCAACAATTATTTCAAATGCATTCTAGTGCTAGCAATCTTTTCTACACAATTTGACGGCATTTCATTTATATTCAATTCAACCACACATAGTCAAGCTAACATCAATGATTTCACATTCAAGTATTAATCCGAAATCATTCTAATATGATTCAAGAACACTTCAAACAATTCAACCAACATACCACTTCACCCGAAACCCTACAAATGCAACAAAAGCTACAACAACACATTTTCTTCTTTCAAATTCATAAACTACAACAACAATTCATACTTTAGCAACTTCCTTCTCACAATTACATAAAACCATATTAAAATCACATTAATTCCTACGACAACCCACAACCAATTTCAATGCCGACTTAAACCATTAAACTTTCATTTGCATCATAGAGTCCACAAAAACACAACTAAATTATTAAGTAAAATTAATTCACCTCTTCTCCACCACTCTACACTCACACAGCCACATACACAACACACTATTTCCATGATTTTCATTCATTTCTACACACTACAACATACATAAACCTTCCATAACATATAAATGAATATGAATTCTTACCTTTTTCCTTAATTTCCCACTTGACTAGAGTTTTGGACTTGCTACAAAGAGTAGTTTTCTTGCTCCAAAAATTATACCACGTTAAAGAGGACCTTTGAATTAGTAGGAATACTAGGAGAATATATTTTTTTGGATCAAGATTGATGGCTTCAAAAAAAATTTCCTTTTTCTTGTTCTTGGCCGAAAGGCCCTTCTCTTGTGCTCTCAAGTTTCTTTTCTTGAATGTTCTTGAAGGAAAATGACAATTAATGGTGAATTATCCCTTTTATTTGACTTGGGTCAAGTTCCCAAGTGGGCCTTGGCCGGCCACACTTGGGCTCTTTTTTTTTTTTTTTCAAGCCCATTTATTTTTTATGACAAATTGTAATTCATGAAAACTGTTTTTCCTAATTTCCAATTTTGCCCATAGCCTTCCTCAATATTCCCGCATCAATATTTTCATGAACAACTTATGTATTAAACAAGATCAAAATATAACCTTGCCCTTAACTCCTCGCAATTATCTTAAAATATCCGAATGCACAAAATACGGGATATAACATCCTCCCCCCCTTTAGAACATTCATCCTCGAATGTTCAATTGGCCTTATGGGGGTGTTATAATACTTTTGGAGGGTCTCTCTTATAGTTGTCCTTTCCTTCATGTCCATTCCTTATATTTTACCCTGTTTTCTTTATAATCGAACTCCTCGGTCTTCACATGAATCCTCATTCCATGTCATGGGTTTTCTAATCAACTGCACCAACTCATTATCCTTGTCCTTCGTACTCCCACATGTTCTTCCTATTTGTCTCTTATATCTACATTTATAGAACTTTTAGTACACTTCCCAGGGGGTCACCCATCCAAAAATTTCTCTCGCTCTAGCAGGCTTAACCTCGAAAATCTGATGAAATTCGATGCCTTAATGCTGGTATATTCGCATCCACCTCACCGCATGACCTTCATTACATGATATGGGGCAAGTCGAAGTCTTACATATTCTGAGACATTCTCGTAAAACGTCTTTCTCCTTAACAATTACTAATTTAGCCTTTTTCAATCCCTAATATTCACTTTCACTTTCATGCCCCAACTTTACATTTCAATCATATTTCAATATTCTTACCTTATCCAACATGCCTTTTCCGCACCGTTACTTACCGCTGTACTTTGTAACTGCTAATGTCATCGGTCGCTTTCTTCTGTCGATATCGTTCTTCGGCTGAAATCAAAGGTCAGTACAAGGGACTTCATTTCCTATGACTGGGCTCTATCGCACGATCTTAGATATGAAAGAAAGAATGACACCCTATTAATGTCTCGTAGCCTCCTGTTTATAGATGTGGTGCACAACACACCGATAAACAAGACTCTACTAGACACGACTTTGCAGACAACCCCTAGGATGACCTTCTCTGATACCACTTTGTGCATTCGGATATTTGAAGATAATCACAACAACCCAACTTACTGTTTTCGTAACACGTCCTTTATTTTACAATTACTGTTTTACCCTTTTCAATTCCCACAAGAACAATAACAACCTATTTCCTTCTTTCAAATTCAATCACAACAACCCAACTTACAATCTTCCAAACAAATATCTCACTTCAAAATTCATGAATTCCACCAACATTTTACATTAACAACTTTATTTATACAAACATAAGAATTCATGCTAGTGTCACATTATTTTCCACAATGACACCACAACGATTACAACTTCATTTCAAGCCATTAAATCCTCATTTTACATCATGGAATCCACAACACAACAATCAAACTACTAAATAAAATCAATTCATCACATCTCACCCACCTAGCTACTATTCGACCAACACCCACACACATATATATTACATGAATTTCATCTATTTCTTCATACAACAACATGCATAAACCACCCATAACATATGTAAAAGAGGATTGAACACATACCTTTCTCACCCAACTTCTTTACTCGGCTAGGGCTTGTGAACTACACAAATAAAGGCTTTGCTTGCTCCAACAACTCCTTCATGTTAATGAGGGCCTTCAAATTAGTAGGAATACTAGAAGAAAATATTTTTTTCGGATCAAAATTGAAGACTTCAATTTCCTTGGTCATGGCCGAATAGGCCTCCTTCTCTTTTCTTTTTCTTCTTCTCCATCCTTCTTGAATTTTCTAAGTAATTAACCCGTATTTTGTGCATTCGGATATTTTAAGATAATTGCGAGGAGTTAAGGGCAAGGTTATATTTTGATCTTGTTTAATACATAAGTTGTTCATGAAAATATTGATGCGCGAATATTGAGGAAGGCTAAGGGCAAAATTGGAAATTAGGAAAAATAGTTTTCATGAATTACAATTTGTCATGAAAAATAAATGGGCTTGAAAACAAAAAAAAAAAGAAAAAGAGAAGAGCCCAAGTGTGGCCGTCCAAGGCCCACTTGGGAACTTGACCCAAGTCAAATAAAAGGGATAATTCACCATTAATTGTCATTTCCCTTCAAGAACATTGAAGAAAAGAAACTTGAGAGCACAAGAGAAGGGCCTTTCGGCCAAGAACAAGAAAAAGGAAAATTTTTTTGAAGCCATCAATCTTGATCCAAAAAAATATATTCTCCTAGTATTCCTACTAATTCAAAGGTCCTCTTTAACGTGGTATAATTTTTGGAGCAAGAAAACTACTCTTTGTAGCAAGTCCAAAACTCTAGTCAAGTGGGAAATTAAGGAAAAAGGTAAGAATTCATATTCATTTATATGTTATGGAAGGTTTATGTATGTTGTAGTGTGTAGAAATGAATGAAAATCATGGAAATAGTGTGTTGTGTGTGTGGCTGTGTGAGTGTAGAGTGGTGGAGAAGAGGTGAATTAATTTTACTTAATAATTTAGTTGTGTTTTTGTGGACTCTATGATGCAAATGAAAGTTTAATGGTTTAAGTCGGCATTGAAATTGGTTGTGGGTTGTCGTAGGAATTAATGTGATTTTAATATGGTTTTATGTAAATGTGAGAAGGAAGTTGCTAAAGTATGAATTGTTGTTGTAGTTTATGAATTTGAAAGAAGAAAATGTGTTGTTGTAGCTTTTGTTGCATTTGTAGGGTTTCGGGTGAAGTGGTATGTTGGTTGAATTGTTTGAAGTGTTCTTGAATCATATTAGAATGATTTCGGATTAATACTTGAATGTGAAATCATTGATGTTAGCTTGACTATGTGTGGTTGAATTGAATATAAATGAAATGTCGTCGAATTGTGTAGAAAGGATTGCTAGCGTTAGAATGCATTTGAAATAATTGTTGAGTTGGAGATATGATTGTTGGTATTGTTGTTGATAGTTTGGCCGAGTTGAATTCTCGGATCTGTTGTTGATAAATTGGCCGAGTTGAATTCTCGGGGTTGTTGTATTTACAGGGAAATGCTGCCGAAATTTCTGTAAATAAAGTGTTGGTGTAGAATTGGGCTCTTAAGTGTTCGTGGCTAGTGTTTGGTATGTACGAATATTGTTGTAGATCTTGCGAGCCAAAGACTTAAGTTCGGATTAGCTTAGGAAGCGGGCAAGGTATGTAAAGTTGTCCCTTCTTTCTTTTGGCATGTCCTAAAGCTAAGTAAGTTATGATACGTATTGTGGGGTAACTCTATTCTTGATTCCGAGCTTGTTTACGACTCTTATTCACTTCTTGATATGAGTATGCTTAGTATAGTCGAGATTATTATATGATTGTATAACGAGAAAAGTATAAAGAGTTCTTGTTTTTAAAAGAGTTCTATAAGTATTAATGTCCCAAACTTTCGTAGACAGTCTCGGATTGCTTTAAAACGTTCGTAGAGGTTTCTATAATGAATAACGTTTCTAACCTTCATATGTTAACTTGGATTGCTTTGAAACGTTCTTGATTTCTATAAGCTGTTTCATATGGTTTGATGCGTATCTATGATGTCCGAAGTTTGGTTGATATGTTTCCGAATGGCATTCGAGAGATAATTGATATGACTAATGTCTTGGTTTTTAAATGATAGCACGTTTGATTATTCCATCGAGTCTTTGATACATTTTGATGCGTACATATGGTTCCAAAAGCTCTATATGATTTGATCCATAACGACATTCGAAAGGTCCTAACATGATTGTTGCTTTGATTTTCCAAAAATGGCTTCTGAAACGTTCGTAGAAGGTTCTGTACTTCAAACGCTCATAACTTTCTTATACTAAATCGGATTGACCCATAACTTGTTTCTGAGCCTTCAGGTGTCGGTAAGTGTACTTGTCCATCGAGTCTTAAAATTGATTTATATGCATATGATTTTACTAATGATTTCGAGAAGATTAGTTTTGTACTAAAGGAAACACAAAGTGAGGTTTACTAATTAAATTTTCAAAACTACTCCGAAGGGGGTGCGAGATTTCACTATTTAGATTTTCAAAACCACTCCGAAGGGGGTGCGAGGTTGTACTATTTCATTCCATATACGACTCATGTTTACATTCCATGGCATTATTATTATTATTATTATTCCTGAAGGGGCCAGGATTATTATTATTATGTCGGGACCGGCATGCCCGAAGGGGCCAGGGTAGTATTATGTCGGAACCGGCATGCCCGAAGGGGCCATCATTATTATTATGTCGGGACCGGCATGCCCGAAGGGGCCAGGGTAGTATTATGTCGGAACCGGCATGCCCGAAGGGGCTATCATTATTATTATGTCGGGACTGGCATGCCCGAAGAGGCCAGGGTAGTATTATGTCGGAACCGGCATGCCCGAAGGGGCCATCATCATTATTGTTAATGTTGCAAGCGGCATGCCCGAAGGGGCCAGGACAAGTATTAATGTCGCAAGTGGCATGCCCGAAGGGGCCGTCATTATTATTATACTGGAAGCGGCATGCCCGAAGGGGCCAGGACTAGTATTATTATGCCGGAAGCAGCATGCTCGAAGGGGCCATCATTGTTACTATGCTGGAAGCGGCCGTCCGAAGGGACTATTATGATACTATATTCACGTTGTGTATTTTAACATTTGGGCATGATGTACTTATATTGTGTATGCTAGAATTTGTTTAAGGCACTACATGGCATGGTTCAAAATGCTGTTCCAGGCTACTCCGGGTTGCCTCTAAACTCGTTTACTGTTACACCTCTCCTTGTTTATGATTCAGTGATGCTTTACATATTCAGTACATATTCCGTACTGACCCCCTTTCTTCGGGGGCTACGTTTCATGCCACGCAGGTACACCAGATGAGTAGAAGACTTTGCTAAAGGTGTTCCAGCGAGATTGGCGAGCTCCATCTCAGTTCGGAGTATTGCCGGGTCAAAGTACTTATGTCATGGTATTTTGTATATGTTAGAGACTTTGCAGACAATGTCCTGTGGATAGAGCGTCGAGAAGTGCGAATCATTTGTAGATGTTAAATGAGTATGTATTTTCAGATGACTTCAGTTGGTTTAAAGTTCGTAAGTGATCGAAAGTTTTCATAATTTGTATAAAGACAATGATCTCTATTTGGAAAAGTTTCATGTTTTAAAAGTTTTTAAAATGACAGATTTTGGTAAAGCGAGCGTTTAAACGGTTCGCTCGACTCTGATGAGAGTTGGGTGCCCATCATGCCCTATCAAGATTAGGGTGTGACAGGAGATATGGAGACATTATCTATATGGTGTGCATGTTGATGTTTATACAGATCACAAGAGTCTCCAATATATCTTCAAACAGAAGGAGCTAAATTTGTGGCAGAGGAGGTGGCTAGAGTTGCTGAAAGACTATGATGTTTACATTCTATATCACCCAGGAAAGGCCAATGTTGTAGTAGATGAACTAAACCATAAATCTATGGGTAGTTTGGCAGATGTACAACCAGAGCAGAAAGAGATAGTCCGTGAGATTTGCCAGTTAGCTAATCTTGGAGTCCGTTTGGCTGATTCTGATAACAGCAGGGTTTCTGTTCGAGGAATTGCTAAGTCCTCTATCATAGAAGAGATAAAGAGACACCAGTACGAGGACCCTATTCTTGAACATTACAGAGATGCAGTTTTTCAGAAGGAGGAGACTCCATTCGAAGTTGCACCGGATTGAGTGCTACGATACAGAGGCAGATTATGTGTACCTGAGGTTGCAGGGTTATGACAACAGGTTATGGGAGAGGCGCGCTATGCCCGTTATTCTGTTCATCCAGGGTCAACGAAGATGTATCATAACCTCTGATGCTTGTATTGGTGGGATGGCATGAAGAAGGATATAGCAGAGTTTGTTGCTCAGTGTCCGAATTGTCAACAGGTTAAGATCGAGCACCAGAAGCCTGGGGGATTGTTACAGGAGATGGAGATTCCGACCTGGAAATGGGAGATAATCAATATGGACTTCGTCACAGGTTTACCTCGCACTCCGCGAAAATATGACTCTATTTGGGTCATCGTTGATAGGTTGACAAAATCAGCCCACTTTCTTCCAGTCAGGACTACATATTCAGTTGAGGACTATGCCAGGTTGTAACTCAAGGAGATAGTGAGACTTCACGGGGTTCCCGCAGCTATTATCTCCGATAGAGGGGCCCAGTTTACAGCTAACTTCTGGAGATCCTTCCAGGAGGGATTGGGGACACAAGTGAGTCTCAACACAACATTTCACCCTCAGACTGACGGACAAGCCGGGCGTACCATTCAGATACTACAAGATTTGTTACGGGCCTGTATTGTTGATTTCAGGGGTAGCTGGATGATCATTTGCCACTTATTGAGTTTTCCTATAATAACAGCTACCATTCTAGTATTCAGATGGCACCGTATAAGGCCTTGTATGGGAGGAAGTGCAGGTCACCTATTGGTTGGTTTCATGTTTGTGAGACTAAGTTGATAGGCCCAGATATGGTTCAGCGGGCTGTTGATAAAGTGAAGCTTATTCAGGAAAGGTTACTGGCAGCCCAAAGTCGCTAGAAATCATATGCAAATAATCGACGTCGGCACCTAGAATTTCAGGTTGGTGACTGGGTGTTCTTGAAGGTGTCACCCATGAAGGGTGTTATGAGATTCGGCAGGAAAGGGAAGTTAAGCCCGAGATACATTGGGCCTTATCAGATTATCCGTAAGGTAGGCCGAGTTGCCTACGAGTTGGACCTACTGTCTGATTTGGAAGCAGTACATCCAGTGTTACACTTGTCAATGCTTCGCAAATGTATAGGCGATCCTTCTAGAGTATTTCCTATAGATGATGTCCAGAGGACAGAGGAGTTATCCTATGAGGAGCAGCCTATAGCCATACTTGATCGGCAGATTAGGAGGTTGCGAACTAAGGATGTGGCTTCCGTCAAAGTGTTATGGCGAAACAACAGTAGGGAAGAGATAATCTGGGAAGCCGAGGAGGAGATGAAGAACAAGTACCCTTACTTGTTCCCTACGCCTACAGGTAAATCAAACTCCTCACATGGTTATATTGATTGCCTGATAAAACTATATGTTATAACGATAAGGGAACCTTTCCCAAAAGTCTTATAGAACCTTACGGGACCAATACAACATTCGAGGACGAATGTTCTAAAGGGGGGAAGGATGTTATATCCCGTATTTTATACGTCGAGTTATTCGCAAGAGAATCGACTCAAGTTAAAAGACGGGATCATCCCCGGACACGGAATAGAAACCCTTAATTTTCAATTTCTAAATTACAACTAATTGTTTATAAATTTTATTTAGTGTAAAAAAGATATTATTATTGTAGATTAGGAATTAATTAATTGTGATTAGATTATTAAGTGGGAATTAGCAATTAATTAAATTAATTAAAGTTAATTATACAAGTGGGCCCCACCCGAATTAAAAAAAAAAGAGAAAATACATTCCATATTAGGGGGGCACGTGTAGGAACCAAGGGATACATATATAAGTTTGCTTGATGATTCACAAGTCACAACAACTTTCATTTGGAAAACAAATACCAAAGAACAACAAAAAAAGGGCTCTCGGCTATGGTTGCTTGGCCGAGCATGGAGTGAGCTTGGAGAAGTATTAAGTGTTGTGGTGTTGTGCACATTCAAGGGATTAACAATACCAACGAGCCAAGTTTATCAAGGTAAGATTTGATCTTTTTTTTTATACACATTTTGGAGACAATTTAAGCTTGTATAAATTTGTATATATGTGATGAATATAAGAAGTTTTAGATGTTGGTGTTGAAATGTAAATTGAGCCGTGAGGGGGCTGTTCTAATTAGGCATGGAGAATTAATTTTAAATTGCATTATAGGTTTTGTTATCATGGATTATATGGTGAAGGAATGAAAAAATTAGAAAGTTAAGGTTGAAGTTGTGTTGATATGAACATGTTGTTATCCTTATGGAATTGAAAGAGTTGAAGATATGATTATGTCCATATGTTGTTGTTGGTATTTCTATGTTAACAGGAGGGCAATTTGAAATTCGGGATAGGCGAGTATATAGGGGAAGTGCTGCCCGATTTTCGTTAAGTCTTTAGATAATAGAAAACCCTAAACGAGAATACATAAGCTGAAATATAGGTTCTATAAGAAATGAGCTATAGATTTGTGAACTAGAAAATATAGTTACTAACGATAGCGTTACTCTTATATTAAATAGGCTAAAAGAGCGTCGAGACGAGCGGGTTACAAATAGCAGCTAACAGGTATGTAAAGCTGTCCCTTTTCTTCTTTTGGCATGTCTTAGATTTAGGTGATGAATGATATGAGATTTGGGGTAATTCTATTCCTAAGTTTCGAGCGTGATTTATTAGTTCGGTTCTTAGAGACTCTACGGCAATTAATGTCCCTGACTTTTATAAGCTATTTTGTATTCATGTCTACGATTCCTAAGGCTTTTTTGATATGATCTATAATTACATTCGAGGGATACTTGATATGATTGTCGCTACTGATACTCAGATGTTAATCTCTTCTTCTTATTCTGTCTGGGTCTTGATAATGTTTTAAATTGCATATGGTTTCTCACTACTCTTCTCGTCTTTCACCGAGTCCCGAGCCGGGTATGTTATCGTGCACAGTTTCACTGCATTGTTCCCCGAGTCCCTCACTAGAGGGCCGGGTACGGTATATATATATTATGGTGTTATGCTGTGTTATGGAGTTATGCTGTGTTACAGAGTTATGCTGTGTTATGGAGTTATGTTGTGTTCTGGAGTATGCTGTGTTATGGCGCCAAAGACGGGGTGGCGACCATGTTCACCGAGTCCCATAATGGGCCGGATACGATATATGATATTGACATGCATGATTTATGTTTCAAAGGCAAGCATTTTGGTATTCTGGTTATTGTACTCGTTTTCTATACTTCTTATTTCAGTTATGATCCTGTTTACTTCATTTCATGCTTTACATGCTCAGTACATATTCCGTACTGACCCCCTTTCTTCGGGGGGTTGCGTTTCATGCCCGCAGGTGCAGATACTCGCTTGGGTGATCCGCCAGCTTAGGATTCCCTTTCTGCTGTCTTGGAGAGTTTCGTTGTTCCGGAGACCAGATTTTGGTATCGACCTTTTTGATGTATATATGTGTATGTTGTATAGGGGTATGACGGGGCCCTGTCCCGTCATATTTCATTGTTGAAACTCTTAAAGGTCTGTAGACATGTATGTGGGTTGTATTCAGATGTGCTCAGTTGTGTCAATATGATCATTATGGATGTCCTGTCGCTGTAGCAGCCTTGTCGGCTTGCTTATATTACTGTTTCGTAGTGGCAGCCTTGTCGGCTTGCAAAATATACTGATATGTAGTGGCAGCTTTGTCGGCTTACGTAGTATAATGATATATATATATATACAGTGGCAGCCTCGTCAGCGTGCGTATGTTATTACGATGTGATCGATTGAAAACCTACAGTATCAGTCCGATTATGTTTGACAGGTACATATGAATGTCCAGCTCGGACACTAGTCGTGGCCCACGGGGCTGGGTCGTGACAAAAGTGGTATCAGAGCAGTTCATCCTCGGAATGTCTACAGACCGTGTCTAGTAGAGTCTTGTTTATCGGTGTGTTGTGCGCCACATCTATAAACAGGAAGCTACAGGGCATTTAGCATATTATCCTTCCTTCTGTCTTAGATCGTGCGATAGAGCCTTAATATAGGAAAGATTGTTTCTGACCTCTTTTCCTGTAGGTAGGTACAGATTTGCGAGAGATGAAGAGGCCAGCTTCAGATAGTGTGGGTGCTAAGAAGACCCCTAGGGTAAATTCGGGACCCCTGGCTCCAGGACCGAGTAGGAGGAGCCTCAGTTATTCTTATTCTATCGAGACTGACCATTCAGAGGACCCAGCGATAATTCCTCCAGAGTTTTTGATATCCAGGGAGGCGGTCCCTGAAGCCATACCAGTTGCTCCTATGGCCGGGCACCACGTCAGACCGGCTACCCCGGTAAGTGTTACAGATTATTCCAGCCCCCTGTCCTGGTCATCAGTAAACCAGGAGTTGCCCGGTTATCTACATTCCTCGGATTTAGATGAAGAAGACGATGAAGGTCAGACGAGTAGATGGCGGGTAGACGATGACGAGAAGCAAACTTCACCTTCTAGGTCACCGGATCAGACTAGAGACTGATTGACTACAGGTATATGAGACCTTATCGAAATTTCTTATGTATGTGCATTTGTTATAGATTGTTACCTAATAGCGGCAAGCGGAAATCAAAGGAATCAACAACCAAGTATTTACGAGTAACAGTGACCAAGGCGTTCCCACCCGTGGGAATTTTGAAATCTAGAATGGAAAATAGTTGCACATACAGGTGAAAATTGGATAGCAAGGGTACATAATGAGAATTTGTATATACGGGGTGTTAAACTGGCCATCATTATGGTGAGTTATGGTAAGTATAGTAAGGAAATGAGTTAAATGTATATATTGCATATAAGTCCAGTTAGAAAGTATGCATAGAAGAAGCTAAACGAATCAGTAACTGTAAGCAGAATATATGTTAGACATAGTATGAATGCTGCAGGTATGTTTGAAACCTGCAGTGAAAGATGGAAAGGAAAAATAAACAGGAAAGAGTGACAGGTACAGTTTCGGTTGGATACACGAGGCAAGTTCGTCATTTTTATCTTGTGACTGATATAGGAAGCCCTATGCGGCTGCGATACGATATAATATATATGTGTGTATGTTGGCCCTGTGAGGCGTTGTTGGTATTTCCTGCGTGCAGGTTTTGAGATAGTAAGAAATACAGAGGAAACTCTGCCAAAATTTTCTGAGAAATAACAAGAAAATGACATATAAGTTCGTAATATTTTTGGAAAGTCGCGCCAACAGTAACGATAAGATTTGACTAAGTCGCAAGTACGTCTGACTTTGAGAGATAAAGATTAACCGATGAATTGATGGTGATAGTAATTATGAGGTCGATATCAGTTTGGTAAAAAGAAATGCTAGGATAATTTGGAAGGGTTTGTGATACTAAGAGATGATTTAGAAAGGGCCGGCAAAATCTTAATAGAATGTTATATTGAGGTATCGACGGAACTGATAAGCAGGGGTAAATTACGACGAGTTTATAGTTAAAAGAAGAAATAGTATTATTGAGACAAGAGTGCGGGGGAGGAAGAATTATGACAAACACGAACATATTGATAAGACAGCTTATGAAATATTATGGGTAAGATTGACCAAAGGTTAAGTATGCCTACTCCACAGGGTGCAATTAAACCATAGTAGGAATCGTGAATAAGGCCAAGAAGTGTTACACTATAGGATTGATTACGGACAAGATATTACGTGAATATAACAAGGATTGTTATAAGAATGAGTAAATCCTAGTGAGGAGGCGACTAAAGAATATGACGTGATTTATGTGACTAAGGTATAAAGGCAAATATGATATGGAAAAGAAAAATATAGAATGAATGAGAAAAGGTTTATAAAGTTCTATAAGGAAAGCTCAAAATAAAGAGTATGCGGTGACAGAAATGAAAGCGAGCACATGAAAAGAAGGATGGGTCGCTGCGAATGTGTATTGACTATAGGCAGCTGAACAAGGTGACAATAAAGAATGGATATCCCCTTCCCAGAATTGATTATCTATTTGACCAGTTGCAGGGTGCTAAGTGTTTCTCCAAGATAGAATTACGGCCAGGCTACCACCAGGTGCGAGTAAGGGAGGCAGATATTCCTAAGACTGCATTCAGGACCCGATACGGGCATTATGAGTTTAGAGTGATGTCCTTTGGGCTGACCAATGCTCCAACAGTATTTATGGATTTGATTAACCGAGTGTTCTAGCCATTCCTTGACCTGTTCATGATAGTATTCATTAATGATATTCTGGTCTACTCACGATCAGAAGAGGAGCATGCAGATCATTTGAGGACGGTACTTAGGGTGCTCCAGCACCAGAAATTGTATGCTAAGTTCTCCAAATGTGAATTCTGGTTAACTGCAGTAGCATTCTTGGGGCATATTGTCGGAGCTGATGGCATTCGGGTAGACTCACAGAAGATTGAGGCGGTGAAAACTTGGCCGAGACCTACGACACCGATTTTTCTGGGGCTAGCAGGGTATTACAGGAGTTTTGTAGAAAAGTTTTCCCCAATTTCGGCGCCTTTAACAGGGCTAACACAGAAGGCAGCTAAGTTCCAGTGGACCGATGCTTGTGAGCGAAGTTTCCAATTATTGAAGGATAAGTTGACTCCTGCTCCAGTTCTAACACTTCCTGAGGGGCCAGATGGCTATGTTATTTATTGTGATGCCTCGGGTGTTGGGCTAGGTTGTGTGTTGATGCAGCATGGCAGAGTTATAGCCTATGCCTCCCGATAGCTCAGAAAGCACGAAAGAAATTATCCCACTCACGATCAGGAGTTAGCAGCGGTGATTCATGCCTTGAAGATATGAAGACATTATCTATACGGTGTGCATGTTGATGTTTGTACAGATCACAAGAGTCTCCAATACTTCTTGAAACAGAAGGAGCTAAATTTGCGGCAGATGAGGTGGCTAAAGTTGCTGAAAGACTATGATGTTGACATTCTATATCACCCAGGAAGGCCAATGTTGTAGCAGATGCACTCAGCCATAAATCTATGGGTAGTTTGGCAGATGTACAACTAGAGCAGAAAGAGATAGTCCGTGAGATTTGCTAGTTTGCTAATCTTGGAGTCCGTTTGGCTGATTCTGATAACAGCAGGGTTTCTGTTCGAGGAATTGCTGAGTCCTCTATCATAGAAGAAATAAAGAGACACCAGTACGAGGACCCTATTCTTGAACATTACAGAGATGCAGCTCCTCAGAAGGAGGAGACTCCATTCGAAGTTGCACCAGATGGAGTGCTACGATACAGAGGCAGATTATATGTACATGAGGTTGCAGGGTTACGACAACAGGTTATGGGAGAGGCGCGCTATGCCCATTATTCTGTTCATCCAGGGTCAACGAAGATGTATCATAACCTCCGATACTTGTATTGGTGGGATGGCATGAAGAAGGATATAGCAGAGTTTGTTGCTCAGTGTCCGAATTGTCAACAGGTTAAGATCGAGCACCAGAAGCCTGGGGGATTGTTACAGGAGATGAAGATTCCGACCTGGAAATGGGAGATAATCAATATGGACTTCGTCACAGGTTTACCTCGCACTCCGCGAAAATATGACTCTATTTGGGTCATCGTTGATAGGTTGACAAAATCAGCCCACTTTCTTCCAGTCAGGACTACATATTCAGCTGAGGACTATGCCAGGTTGTACCTCAAGGAGATAGTGAGACTTCACGGGCTTCCCACAACTATTATCTCCGATAGAGGGGCCCAGATTACAGCTAACTTCTGGAGATCCTTCAGGAGGGATTGGGGACACAAGTGAGTCTCAGCACATCATTTCACCCTCAAACTTATGGACAGGCCGGGCGTACCATTCAGACACTACAAGATTTGTTACGGGCCTGTATTATGGATTTCAGGGGTAGCTGGGATGAGCATTTGCCACTTATTGAGTTTTCCTATAATAACAGCTATCATTCTAGTATTGAGATGGCACCGTATGAGGCCTTGTATAGGAGGAAGTGCAGGTCACCTATTGGTTGGTTTGATGTTGGTGAGACTAAGTTGATAGGCCAAGATATGGTTCAGCAGGCTGTTGATAAAGTGAAGCTTATTCAGGAGAGGTTACTGGCAGCCCAGAGTCGCCAGAAATCATACGCAGATAATCGACGTCGGCACCTAGAATTTCAGGATTGTGACTGGGTGTTCTTGAAGGTGTCACCCATGAAGGGTGTTATGAGATTCGACAAGAAAGGGAAGCTAAGCCCGAGATACATTGGGCCTTTTCAGATTATCCGTAAGGTAGGCCGAGTTGCCTACGAGTTGGACCTACCGTCTGATTTGGAAGCAGTACATCCAGTCTTTCACATGTCAATGCTTCGCAAATGTATAGGCGATCCTTCCAGAGTATCTCCTGTAGATGATGTCCAGAGGACATAGGATTTATCCTATGAGGAGCAGCCTATAGCCATACTTGATCGACAGATTAGGAGGTTGCGAACTAAGGATGTGGCTTTCGTCAAAGTGTTATGGCGAAACAACAGTAGGGAAGAGATAACCTGGGAAGCCGAGGAAGAGATGAAGAACAAGTACTCTTACTTTTTCCCTACGCCTACAGGTAACTCAAACTCCTCACTTGGTTATATTGATTGCCTGATAAAACTATATGTTATAACGATAAGGGAACCTTTCCTAAAATTCTTATAGAACCTTACGGGACCAATACAACATTCGAGGATGAATGTTCTAAAGGGGGGAAGGATGTTATATCCCGTATTTTATTCGTCGAGTTATTCGCAAGAGAATCGACTCAAGTTAAAAGACGGGATCATCCCCGGACACAGAATAGAAACCCTTAATTTTCAATTTCTAAATTAGAACTAATTGTTTATAAATTTTATTTAGTATAAAAAATATTATTATTGGAGATTAGGAATTAATTAATTGTGAATAGATTATTAAGTGGGAATTAGTAATTAATTAAATTAATTAAAGTTAATTATACAAGTGGGCCCCACCCGAATTAAAAAAAATACATGCCACATTAGGGGGGCACGTTTATGAACCAAGGGATACATATATAAGTTTTCTTGTTGATTCACAAGTCATCAACAACTTTCATTTGGAAAAGAAATACCAAAGAACAAAAAAAAAAAGGGCTCTCGGCCATGGTTGCTTGGCCGAGCATGGAGTGAGCTTGGAGGAGTATTAAGTGTTGTGGTGTTGTGCACATTCAAGGGATTAACAATACCAAGGAGCCAAGTTTATCAAGGTAAGATTTGATCTTTTTTTTATACACATTTTGGAGACAATTTAAGCTTGTATAAATTTGTAGATATGTGATGAATATAAGAAGTTGTAGATGTTGATGTTGAAATGTAAATTGAGCCGTGAGGGGGCTGTTCTAATTAGGCATGGAGAATTAATTTTAAATTGCATAATAGTTGTTGTTATCATGGATTATATGGTGAAGGAATGAGATGTTATAGCCCGTATTTTGTACATTCGGATATTTCAAGGTAATCGCGATAAGTTAAGGGCAAGGCTGTATTTTGATCTTGTTTAATATTCAAGTTGTTTATGAATATTATTGATGTGGAAATATTAAGAAAGGCTAGGGGTAAAAAGGAAAATTCACAAGATGGTTCATGGTAATGTTGTGGAAGGCTAGGAGCAAAACGGGATTTTCACAAAATATTCAAGAAGGTTCTTGAAAGGGCCATGTTGGCCGTGTGGTGTGTGGGTGTGGCCCCACTCCAAGTCTTTGCCAATTGACTCAAGCCAAGGGTGGGGACATGTGGCCACCCTTGTGTGGACTATACATACATATATATATATATATATATATATATATATATCTGTGTGGTAGAAGCTAATGTGATTTTAATATAATTTCCTGTAATTATGAGAATAATGTTGTTAATGCATAGACTATAGTTATAGATCATGAATTTGGGAGGAAAGAATGTGTTGTTGTTGATTATGTTGAGTTGAGAAGGGTTTGGGTGGTAGATATAATTCATGAATTTGAAAGAAGGAAATGTGTTGCTATTGTTCTTGTTGAATTTGGAAGGTTTCGGGTGAAGTGGTATGTTGGTTGGGTTGTTTTGAATATTGTGTGAATTGTTTGAAGTGTTCTTGAATTTTGTTTGTAAGGTCTTGGGCAAGTATTTGAACATGTAAGTATTGATGTTGGCTTGATTATATGTGGTTAAATTGAAAATAAATGAAATATCGTCGAATTGTGTAGAAAGGGTTGCTAGTGTTAGAATGCACTTTGAATTGATTGTTGGAGTTGGAAATACGATTGTTGGTATTGTTGATAGATAATTTGGCCGAGTTGGATTCTCGGGGTTGGTTGTATTTACAGGGGAAATGCTGCCAAAATTTCGGCAGATTACAAATGTATTTATTTGAAAAACTAAGACAAGTGTGTGTGACGATGAGTTTAATGATTGTGTAAATCTTCGTGAATGTAGACTAGCGATAGCGAGCTTGGACTATTAAGCGTAGCTAATAGGACGTGGAACAGGTATGTAAGGCTTACCCTTTCTTTCTTTTGGCATGATCCTTGTGAAACAAACAGACAATGTGTATGTATGATTTCAAAGAAAACTCCTATTCTTAGAGCCACTAGGATGGCTAATGTTCTTGACTTCCGAAAACTGTTTTGCTATGCTTTGATACGTGTGTGTGGTTCCAAAAGTTCTATTTTGATTTGATCCATAGCGATATTTGATATGACCATTGCTCTGATTTTCCAAAGATAGCTTCTGAAACGTTCGTAGAGGTTTCTGTACTAAAATGTCCATAACTTTCTTATGCCAACTCGGATTGACTTGAAACGTGTTTATGATCCCTCAAGTGTCGATCAGTGTACTTATCTATCGAGTCTTAAAAATTGATTTATGTGCATATGGTTTCTCACTACTCTGCTCGTGGATGCCTCAATATGTCCTTCACTGAGCCCGGGCAAGGATATGTTATCGTGCGTCTTCCTCTGCATTGTTCACCGCGTCCCTCATTGGAGAGTCGGGATCTGTTATATGTGTATCTATATACAATGATATGATGATATGGGGGTGGCGGCCAGGATAGCATGTGATGATCCTATTCACCGCGTCTCTCCCTAGAGGGTCGGGATCTGTTATATGCATATATGATATATGATGTCGGCATACATGATTTGTGTCTTGAAAACAAGTATTTTGATATTCTGGATGATTTACTTACTTTCTGTACTTCTTCTTACATATGACATCGGCATATACGATTTGCATTTTGAAAAATAAGCTTTTTGGTATTCTGAATAATGTACTTACTTTTTGTACTGCTTGTTCCGGTTATGGTTCTGTATTCTGTATTCCATGCCTTACATACTCAATACATATTCCGTACTGACCCCCTTTCTTTGGGGGCTGCGTTTCATGCCACGCAAGTACACCCAGATGAGTAGAAGACATTGCTAGAAGATGTTCCAGCGGGATTGGCGAGCTCCATTTCCTTCTGGAGTGTTGCCGAGTCTGAGTAAATATGTTATGAATTCTGATTGATGTTAGAGACTTTGCAGACAGAGTCGTGGGTATAGAATGTCAGTCTTGTAAGTGGCTCCACCAGCCGATGTGTCATTTTGCGTTATGTTATAAATTCCATATGATTACAGATTTTGTTTGACTTGAGAACGACAAAAAGAAAGTTTCTGAAAGCTCTTATTATGTATTTTGTTTTATCTGAGTTAGGAGTCCAAGCGAGTATGTGTGTAATAAGAGTCAGCGGGTTCGCTTGGCTCCGAATATGGGGTCGGGTGCCCATCACACCCTAGCGAGGTTGGGGTGTGACAAAGTGGTATCAGAGCAGGTCGTCCTAGGGGTTGTCTACAAAGTCGTGTCTAGTAGAGTCCTGTTTATGGGTGTGAATCCGGTCACATTTATAAACAGGAGGCTGCTGGGCATCCACGGATTGTTGACCTTCTTTCTGTCTTAGATCGTGCGATAGAGCCAAGCCATAGGAAATAAGATTGCTTATATAAGCCTTACATACGACGGAAGAAGGTGAGTGGCGATATGGAAAGTCACAGGGGTAAGTATTGATATTTTGTTCTTTTACCTGAAACTGGAAGCACTGGATGGCTGAAATGTGTCATATAGCCGTATGTTCTGTGAGGTATTGTCGATATTTGCTGTGTACAGATTTTGAATAGTAAGAATGGTAAAGGAGATTCTGCCAGAATTGTTGGGTACGCCTAACAGGAAGAAGCGTGGAAAGAAAATATCGTAAATAGACAATAAGTGGGATGTGATATTTTAGAGAAGCTACGGATTTGGCATGGCATGAAGAATAATAGCGAGAAAGACGATTAGCAGTCCAGAGGATTAAAATGGATAACATCTGAGGTTTAGTAGGAACAAGGTAGGTTGGAGGATTCAGAGAAAGTCGACAATCAGTTTTGCTGTTGATTATTATGTAAGGATGGTGAGTGGAAATCCGAACAGGCTGATACCCAAAGTATTCATAAGTAATGGCGACGAAGGTATATTTGTTACCATCGGGAATCTGGAATCTAGGACGAAGGGTAGTTATACGCATAAGTGAAAGGTGAATATTGAGAATTGAAAAGGGTAAAATAGTAATGGTAAAGGGAAGGACGTGTTACGAAAATGTCTCGGAATCTGTAAGACTTCGACTTGCTCCAGATCATGTAATGAAGGCCATGCGGTGAGGTGGATGCGATTATATTGGCATTAATGCACTGAATTTCATCAAAGTTTCGAGGTTAAGCGTGCTAAGGTGAGAGATATATTAGGATGGTTGACCTCCCTGGGAAGTGTGCAAGAAATCTTATAGATTTAGACATAAGAGACAAATGGGAAGTTAGAGTAGCCTAAGGGAAACTAGAGTATACGGAATGGTTGGAGACCATAAGAGGTTGCGTAGGACGAGGCAGACTAGACTGGTGAAGAGACAGAGAGTGTATCACAGCTCTGGAATTAGGATAAGCTTGAATAGCGTTTGGAAGTATTTTGTGGGCGATTTGGTAGTAATTATATATATATATATATATATATATATATATATATATATATATATATATATATATATATATGAATGCGTATGATATCCCACATGTGATTGTATCAGTGGGCATGTGATGTGTGTCCCAGCAACCGGTGCTACGGTATGGAAGGCCTCAATCGAGTAAGGGTACCGAAGTTCAAGTCACAACAAAAATATATGGTACAAGTGTTACAAGGTAAGCCGATGTTATTTTCACTACAGGTTAAGATTGGAAAATTCTAATACAACGATATTTGGAAAAGAAAGAGAGGGAGTAAATGGAAGGCAGGGAGAGCAAAGCATCGGAAAGAGGTGAAAGGTAAGAAACCTCAGTGAGTGAAGCCCCTGGGATAAACAACCGGCAAAGCACGAGACTACTTGGGTAAAATTTCAAAGGTAGGTACGTGAAAAAGATGACTTAAGAATAGGACGGATTTGCGCGTTAAAAGGAATTGCAACACTGTTAGGCTCCAGAGGGGGAAAATTTATTAGCTCGGGGCCAGAGTTCAGAGCATATTGGCACATCAGAAGGATACCTGAAAGAAGTAGAAACAAATTGACAATGAGTGTACTATGAGGAAGACATGAGGATAAAAAGGTAGCCTATAGCCACACTAGATCGTCAAGTGACGATTACGTACCAAAGACGCGGCTTCTGTTAAGGTGTCGTGGCGAAACAATAACAGAGAAGAGATGACCTTGGAAGGACAAGGATAATGAGTTGGCGCAGTGGATTAGAAAACCCATGACACGGAATGAGGACTCATGTAGAGACCGAGGAGTCCGATTATAAAGAAAATAGGGTAAAAGATAAGGAATGGGCATGAAGAAAAGGACAACTATAAGAGGGACCCCCCAAAGTGTTATAAGACCCCATAAGATCAGTTGAACATTCGAGGACGAATGTTCTAAAGGGGGGGAAGATGTTATAGCCCGTATTTTGTACATTTGGATATTTCAAGGTAATCGCGATAAGTTAAGGGCAAGGCTAGATTTTGATCTTGTTTAATACACAAGTTGTTTATGAATATTATTGAAGTGGAAATAATAAGAAAGACTAGGGGTAAAAAGGGAAATTCACAAGATGGTTCGTGGTAATGTTGTGGAAGGCTAGGGGCAAAACAGGAATTTCACAAAATATTCAAGAAGGTTCTTGAAAGGGCCATGTTGGCCGTGTGGTGTGTGGGTGTGGCCCCACTCCAAGTCTTGGCCAATTGACTCAAGCCAAGGGTGGGGACATGTGGCCACCCTTGTGTGGACTATACATATATATATATATATATATAAGAGCTTACAAGCAAGACAAATCATTCATGAAACTTCAAGAAGAAAACTTGGAGAAAAAAAAATAACGGCCATTGGGCAAGTATTTGAACGTGTAAGTATTGATGTTGGCTTGATTATATGTGGTTAAATTGAAAATAAATGAAATACCGTCGAATTGTGTAGAAAGGGTTGCTAGTGTTAGAATGCACTTTGAATTGATTGTTGGAGTTGGAAATACGATTGTTGGTATTGTTGATTGATAATTTGGCCGAGTTGGATTCTCGGGGTTGGTTGTATTTACAGGAGAAATGCTGCCGAAATTTCGGCAGATTACAAATGTATTTATTTGAAAGACTAAGACAAGTGTGTGTGACGATGAGTTTAATGATTGTGTAAATCTTCGTGAATGTAGACTAGCGATAGCGAGCTTGGACTATTAAGCGTAGCTAATAGGACATGGAACAGGTATGTAAGGCTTACCCTTTCATTCTTTTGGCATGATCCTTGTGAAACAAACAGACAATGTGTATGTATGATTTCAAAGAAAACTCCTATTCTTAGAGCCACTAGGATGGCTAATGTTCTTGACTTCCGAAAACTGTTTTGCTATGCTTTGATACGTGTGTGTGGTTCCAAAAGTTCTATTTTGATTTGATCCATAGCGATATTTGATATGACCATTGCTCTGATTTTCCAAAGATAGCTTCTGAAACGTTCGTAGAGGTTTCTATACTAAAATGTCCATAACTTTCTTATGCCAACTCGGATTGACTTGAAACGTGTTTATGATCCCTCAAGTGTCGATCAGTGTACTTATCTATCGAGTCTTAAAAATTGATTTATGTGCATATGGTTTCTCACTACTCTGCTCGTGGATGCCTCAATATGTCCTTCACTGAGCCTGGGCCAGGATATGTTATCGTGCGTCTTCCTCTGCATTGTTCACCGCGTCCCTCATTGGAGAGCTGGCATCTGTTATATGTGTATTTGTATACGATGATATGATGATATGGGGGTGGCGGCCAGGATAGCATGTGATGATCCTATTCACCGCGTCTCTCCCTAGAGGGCCGGGATCTGTTATATGCATATATGATATATGATGTCGGCATACATGATTTGTGTCTGGAAAGCAAGCATTTTGATATTCTGGATGATTTACTTACTTTCTGTACTTCTTCTTACATATGACATCGGCATATACGATTTGCATTTTGAAAAATAAGCATTTTGGTATTCTGAATAATGTACTTACTTTTTGTACTGCTTGTTCCGGTTATGGTTCTGTATTCTGTATTCCATGCCTTACATACTCAGTACATATTCCGTACTGATCCCCTTTCTTCGGGGGCTGCGTTTCATGCCATGCAGGTACACCCAGATGAGTAGAAGACATTGCTAGAAGATGTTCCAGCGGAATTGGCGAGCTCCATTTCCTTCCGGAGTGTTGCCGAGTCTGAGTATATATGTTATGAATTCTGATTGATGTTAGAGACTTTGCAGACAGAGTCGTAGGTATAGAATGTCAGTCTTGTAAGCGGCTCCACCAGCCGATGTGTCATTTTGCGTTATGTTATAAATTCCATATGATTACAGATTTTGTTTGACTTGAGAACGACAAAAAGAATGTTTCTGAAAGCTCTTATTATGTATTTCGTTTTATCTGAGTTAGGAGTCCAAGCGAGTATGTGTGTAATAAGAGTCAGCGGGTTTGCTCGGTTCCGAATATGGGGTTGGGTGCCCATCACACTCTAGCGAGGTTAGGGTGTGACATGAAAGAATTAGAAAGTTAAGGTTGAAGTTGTGTTGATATGAACATGTTGTTATCCTTATGGAATTGAAAGAGTTCAAGATATGATTATGTCCATATGTTGTTGTTGGTATTTCAGTGTTAACAGGAGGGCAATTGGAAATTCGGAATAGGCGAGTATATAGGGGAAGTGCTGCCCGATTTTCGTTAAGTCTTTAGATAATAGAAAACCCTAAACGAGAATACATAAGCTGAAATATAGGTTCTATAAGAAATGGGCTATAGATTTGTGAACTAGAAAATATAGTTACTAACGATAGCGTTACTCTTATATGAAATAGGCTAAAAGAGTGTCGAGACGAACGGGGTACGAATAGCCGCTAATAGGTATGTGAAGTTGTCCCTTTTCTTCTTTTGGCATGCCTTAGATTTAGGTGATGAATGATATGAGCTTTGGGGTAATTCTATTCCTATGTTTCGAGTGTGATTTATTAGTCCTGTTCTTAGAGACTCTACGACAATTAATGTCCCTGACTTTTATAAGCTATTTTGTATTCATGTCTATGATTCCTAAGGCTTTTTTGATATGATCTATAATGACATTCGAGGGATACTTGATATTATAGTCGCTATTGATACTCAGATGTTAATCTCTTCATCTTATTCTGTTTGGGTCTTGATAATGTTTTAAATTGCATATGGTTTCTCACTACTCTGCTCATGGATGCCTCAATATGTCTTTCACCGAGTCTCGGGCCGGGTATGTTATCGTGCACAGTTTCACTGCATTGTTCACCGAGTCCCTCACTAGAGGGCCGGGTACGGTATATATATATTATGGTGTTATGTTGTGTTATGGTGTTATGCTGGGTTATGGAGTTATGCTGTGTTATAGAGTTATGCTGTGTTATGGAGTTATGTTGTGTTCTGGAGTATGCTGTGTTATGGCGCCAAAGACGGGGAGGCGACCATGTTCACCGAGTCCCATAATGGGCCGGATACGATATATGATATTGATATGCATGATTTATGTTTCAAAGGCAAGAATTTTGGTATTCTGGTTATTGTACTCATTTTGTGTACTTCTTATTTTAGTTATGATCTTGTTTACTGCATTTCATGCTTTACATGCTCAGTACATATTCCGTACTGACCCCCTTTTTTCGGGGGGGGTGCATTTCATGCCCGCAGGTGCAGATACTCGCTTGGGTGATCCGCCAGCTTAGGATTCCCTTTCTGCTGTCTTGGAGAGCTTCGTTGTTCCGGAGCCTAGATTTTGGTACAGACCCTTTTTGATGTATATATGTGTATGTTGTATAGGGGTACGACGGGGCCCTGTCCCGTCATATTTCACTGTTGAAACTCTTAGAGGTCTGTAGACATGTATGTGGGTTGTATTCAGATGTGATCAGTTGTGTCTATATGATCATTATGGATGTCATGTCGTTGTAGCAGCCTTGCCGGCTTGCATATATTGTCGTTTTGTTGTAGCAGCCTTGTAGGCTTTCTTATATTACACCCTTCTTCGGTGAAACTTTTAACAATACTTGCTCTCCCTCCATAAACTCAAGATCTCGGACTTTTCAGTTTGCATGCTCCTTTTGCTTACTCTGTGTTGCCAGAAGCTTAGCTTGAATTACCTTCACCCTCTCTAAGGACTCTCTTAAAAGGCCCGTATTCCAGCGTCTCACCTCGAACGCGTTGAACCAACCAATAGGAGACCTATACCTCCTCCCATACAAGGCCTCAAATGGAGCCATGTCGATGCTCGATTGGTAGCTATTGTTGTATGATAACTTTACTAATGTTAAGAACTAATCCCAGACCACCAAAATCGGTCACACAAGCCCGAAGCATATCCTCAAGTACCTGAAGTCTGAGGGTGGAACATTGTACTATGGTCCAATCTAGTCCCCAATTCCTTATGCAGATGCTTCCAAAATTGATATGTAAATGTTGTGCCCCTATCGGATACGACGGAAACAAGAACCCATGTAGCCTAAGAACCTCACGAATGTAGATCTTAACTAATTTCTCAGCGTCATAAGTTATTCAAACCGGAATAAAAACGAGCAGACTTAGTTAACCTGTCAATGTAACCCATATGGAATCAAATTTCCCCAACATCTTTGGAAGACCAACCATGAAATCCATTGCTATGCTTTCTTACTACCACTCAGGAATAGGCATCCTCTGAAGTGTACCCCCAAGTTTCTTATGTTCCTACTTCAACTGTTGGTTGTTTAAACACTGAGCAACAAACTCCACTATGTCACGCTTCATCCTAGCCCACCAGTAATGTTGTCTCAGATCTCGATATATCTTAGTAGTGCTAGGATGAATGAAATACCTTGAACTGTGAGCCTCTACTAGAATAGTATTGATCAAATCACCCACACGTGGCACGCAAAATCTCCCCTTAATCCGTAACATCCCCTCTTCGTCGATCACGGCTTCCTTGTCCTCACCACGCTACATCTTGTCACAGATTTTACACAACTTAGCATCCTCAAATGATTTAGCCTTAATATGCTCCAAAAATGATGACCGAGCCTCAACACAAGCTAACACTCTGCCTGTGCTAGACACATCCAGCCTCATAAAATTGTTAGCCAAAGTCCGAACATCTCTAGCTAACGAACGCTCCGAAGAGATTAAACGGGCAAGACTTCCATACTAGCTGACTTCCTACTCAACTCATCGGCCACCATATTTTCCTTACCAGGATGATATAGAATGGTGATGACATAATCCTTCAGCAACTCCATCCATCTATGCTGCCTAGAGTTCAGATCCCTCTGAGTGAACACATGCTGCAAGCTGTGATGATCAGTGTACACCTCACAATGGACACCATACATGTAGTGCCTCAAGATTTTCAACGTAAACACCACTGCTGCCAATTCTTAGTCATGAGTAGGATAGTTCTTCTCATGCAATTTCAACTGTCTAGAAGCATAAGCAATCACCTTCTTTTCCTGCATGAAAATAGCACCGAAACTAGAGCGTGAAGCATCACAATAAACAATAAATTTCTTGGCCTCCACGGGTAATGCTAGAATAGGAGCTGTCGACAATAAGATTTGGAGCTTTTGATAGCTCTCCTCACACTCGTCGGACCACTGAAATGGTACCTTTTTCTGAGTTAAGCGGGTCAAATGAGAAGCGATAGAGGCAAACCCCTTCACAAACCGACGATAGTAGCTAGGCAGACCCACGAAACTACGGATTTCGATCATTGATATTGGCCTAGACAATTCCCTGACTGCCTGAATTTTGTGCGGATCCACCATAATACATTCCTTCAAAATTACATGCCCCAAGAATGACATAGAAGACAACCAAAATTCACACTTTGAGAACATAGCATATAACTTCTTCTCCCGCAATACTCCAAGAGCAATCCTCAAATGTTTCTCATGCTCCTCCTTACTTCTAGAATACACCAGGATATCATCAATGAACACTGTTACGAAAGAATCTAAATAGGGCTTAAAAACACTATTCATCAGATCCATGAACGCAGCTGGGGCATTAGTAAGCCCAAAAGAAATTACCAAGAACTCATAGTGTCCATACCTAGTCCTGAAAGCTGTCTCAGGAACATCTTCTGCCTGAATCTATAACTGGTGATACCCTGACCTTAAGTCAATTTTAGAGAACACAGAACCTCCTTGTAGTTGATCAAATAAATCATCTATACGGGGGATGGGATACTTGTTTTTGATAGTAACCTTATTCAGTTGACGATAATCATTATGCATATGCATAGACCCGTCCTTCTTTTTAACAAACAATAAGGTAGTACCCAAGGAGAGGCACTCGGGCGAATAAACCCCTTACTCAAAAGATCTTTCAACTGCTCTTTCAATTCCCTTAATTCTACTGGCGCCATCCTATAGGTTGGAATAGAGATAGGACGAGTCTTTGGGTCTAAATCAATTCGAATGTCAATGTCACAGTAAGGTGGCATACTTGGCAAGTCTGCGAGGAACACATTCGCAAACTTGCGTACCACTGGAACTGAATCAATAGGTGGAGCATCTGCGTTGGTATCATGGATATGTGCCAAATAAACTAAACAACCCTTCTCTAATAGCTTCTTAGCACGATTAAAGGATATAACTTTCTTATGGAAGGGGACTAAGGTTACCTTTCCACTTAAGCCAAGGTACCCCATGCATAGCTAAGGTAACTATTTTAGAGTGACAGTATAGAATCACATAATATGGGGACAACCAACTCATGCACAAGATGACATCAAAGTCTATGTTATATCCCGTATTCGGTACATTCGGATATTTCAAGATAATTGCGAGAAGTTAAGGGCAAGGCTATATTTTGATCTTGCTTAATATACAAGTTGTTTATGAAAATTTTGATGTGGAAATATTAAGAAAGGCTAAGGGTAACAAGGAAAAATTACAAGGTGGTTTATGGTAATATTGAGGAAGGCTAAGGGAAAATTTGGAATTAGGAAAATAATTTTCATGAATTACTAAACAAAAAAAAATAATAGTCTTGAAAAAGAAAGGGGCCATGTGGCCGTCCAATTTGGGGTGGGCCTTGGCCCACATGGATGAATTAAACATGTGTATATTAGAAGATTAAATAGCCATATTTTCATCTTCATCCTTAGAAATTTCAAGAAACTTGGAGACAAAGAAAAAAAAAAGGCTATTCGGCCAAGCCAAGCAAAAATTGAACCCTTGAAAATCTTGATCAAAAATTATTTTCTTCTAGGATTCCTACTAATTGGAAGGTCCTCTTTAACGTGAGATAGTTGTTGGAGCAATTAAAGCACTCCTTGTTGCAAACTCATAACCCTAGCCAAGTGAAAAGGTGTGGTGAAAAGGTAAGGCTTAATCTTCTTTTATATGTTATGGATGATTGTGTATGTTGTAGTATGTAAAAGTGGATGAAATTCATGAAAATATGGATGTTATGTTGTGGCCGTGTATATATAGTGTTGTGGCCGTGTGGATATTGTGTAGTGTAGAAGAGAATGAATCAATTTTTCTTAGTATTTTGGTTGTTATTGTAATGGAATCTATGATGAGAATGAAAGTTTAACAATTCTAGTTGAAGTTGTAAGTTTTGGAGAGTTGTTTTAGAAGCTAATGTGATCTTAAAACGACTTCTTGTATTTATGGAAAATAATGTTGCTAGCATGTGAATTGTTGGTGAGGTTCATGAATTTGAAAGAAGGAAATGTGTTGTTATTGCTCCTGTTGCATTTGGAAGGTTTCGGGTGGAGTAGAGTTTTGGTTGGATTGTTTTGAATATTGTGCGGATTGTTTGAAATGTTCTTGAATCTTGTTTAAATGACTTCGGATTAGTATTTGAGTATGCGAGCATTGGTGTTGGTTTGATTGTGTATAGTTGAAGTGAATGTAAACGGAATGCCGTTGAATTATGTTAAAGCGGGTTACTAATGTTAGAATGCGTTTTAAATTGACTGTTGGTATGGTTGGAATGATTGTTGGTATGGTTGTTGGTAAATTTGGCCGAGTTGAATTATCGGGGTGGTTGTATTTACAGGGGAAATGCTGCCGAAATTTCTGTAGACAAGTACTAGCTTAGGATTGAATTCCTAAGTACTCGTAGCTAACGTTTGGTATTTAATGACGTTATTGTAGATCTTGGGGAGCCCGACACTTGAGTGGAGAATAGCTTAGGAAGCGAGCAAGGTATGTAAAGACTAACCTTTCTTTCTTTTGGCATGTCCTAGTTGCAAGTAAGCTATGATACGAGCCTCGGGGTAACTCCATTCTTAAGATCCGAGCATGCCGATGATTTTTATTCACTTCTTGATGTTAGTATTCCTAATATAGTCGAGCAATGGTTTTTGTGCCCTTTGTATGATTGGATAACAAATGTGAGTAGAGAATTTTTATTCTTGAAAACCTTATGTCGAATGATGTCTCTAACTTTCTTAGACGAGCTCGGATCGCTCAGAAACATTCTTAGGGAGTTCTAAAGCGTATTATAGTTGTAACTTTCGTAGGCGGGCTCGGATTGTGTTGCTACTCATCCGTGGTCCCCGAGACTTACCTTTGTATAACTCTAACGACTTTTGAAAGGATTTCACATGATTATCGTCTTAACCCTCGAGCGTCGGTTAGTTTACTTATTTGTTGAGTCTAAAGTAATAATGTTTTTAAATTGCATATAGTTTCTCACTACTCTGCTCGTGCATACTGTATTTACTTCTTTCGTCGAGTCCCGGGCCGGTTTGTCATCGTGCGCACTATGTTATATTCGGCAGTATGATGTGTTACGGTTTCCCGAATCCCTCGCTACAAGGCCGGGTGCCGCTTATATACGGCGTTATGATGTGTTATGGCGTATGATGTGCTATGATGTTGTGATGTGTTTCGGGATTGTACGGAGATATGAAATCTTCTGGACTATGATGTGTTGTGGCGCCAGCGTCGGAGTGACGACCACGTTCCTGAGCCATATACATGATTTTGAAATGCATTATTTGTGTTTCAAAAGTAAGCTTTTGGTATACTGATTTTTGTACTCATTCTCCATACCTCTTATTTCAGTTATGATCTTGATTACTGTATTTCATGCTTTACATACTCAGTACATATTTCGTACTGACCCCTTTTCTTCGGGGGCTGCGTTTCATGCCCGCAGGTACAGACCCTCGTTCTGGTGACCCGATAGTTTAGGACACCTATTCTGCTGTTTTTGGAGTGCTCCTTTTGTTCTGGAGCCCACATTCTGGTATAGACTCTTTCGTTGCATATATGTATGTTTGTATATATTCAGGGGTACGGCGGGGCCCTGTCCCGCCATATGATTCTGTTGTTTGTATTAGAGGCCTGTAGACATACATGTGGGGTGTGAATAGTTACTGTTCGGTTATGTCTGTGTGCTTTATGTCTTAAGCGGTCCCATTCGCTATGACAGCCCTAACGACTTATATGTATTCCTGTATGTATATATTCTGGGGCAATGTGTTTTATGACAGCCTTGCCGGATTTTGTGTGATATATTTGTTTATATGCGACCGCTTGAGACGATGTCTGACCTTCGTATATGGATAAGCCATTTGTATCCCGATTTTAGTTAGTGGGTGTGCACGGGTGCCCAGCTCGGGCACTATTTACGGCCCACGGGGTTGGGTCGTGACAGTCTACCACGTCTAGGATCATTAAATCCACCCAAGTAATATACCCCATAAATGTAACACCGCAAGAACAGTAGACTTTATCTAACACCATTGAATCCCCGATCGAAGTAGATACATGGATAGGGCATCAAGTGTATCACATATCACATCCAAACCCACAGCAAAATATGAAGACACGTATGAAAAAGTAGAACTCGGATCAAATAAAATAGAAGTCATCCGGTCACAAATTGAGGTAGTACCTGTGATGACGGCATCGGAGGCCTTAGCCTCGGGTCTGCCTAGGAGAGCGTACAAGTGACTGCACCCTCCTGTAGCCTGTGAACCATTGTGATTATCCTGTCCAGTATGAGCCCCGCCCCTGCCGTGCTGCTGTCCAGCTATGCCTGCTTGAGATCCGCCTTAGTTAGGCTAAGCTCTACCCCCTACCCGTGGTGTGGCCGTCTGCCCTGCCTGTACACGATCCCTGCCACCCCTATCTAGTGAGAGTGGAGCTTGGGGAGCCTGATATTGAGTCCCCTGACCATCATGTTTAAGTCTGGGGAAAAACCTCTTAATATGCCTTAGCTCACCACACTCGTAGCAAGAATGATCCAACGTAAGTCACTGAACGGAAGCTTACGCATTAGTGTAGCCCCCATTATGACCCGACAAATGATGATTGGCTCCTGATGGGCCCCCAGCAGACACCTACATAGCGTACTGAACCAGATGCTCTGAATACACCTGAGAACTCTGACCCAAAGAGAGGGAGTTTCTTAAATTTCCACCCTTTCAGGCCTTCTGCTCCACCTGCTTCACATAACCCTCCTGTCTAATCCCCTCAATAACACAGACATGGTCTACTACCTCTTGGAATGAAGCCCAGTGGCTGCAAGATAAAGAGGTGATAGCTGAAGTTCGGTGTTCAATACCTTCACAAAACGCCTGATCCTCTCCTCCTCGGTGGGCAACAACTGAAGAGCATATCGAGACAGAGAATGAAAACGGGACTCGTAAATAGCAACAAACGAGTTCCATTGATCAATATTAGCAAACTTATCATTCTTCCTGTCCCTCAGAGTACGCGGGACATTCTTCTCTAGAAACATTACATAGAACTAAACCCAAGTCAACAGAGGCGACCCAGATGGCCTGCACTCCATGTATGCCCTCCACCATAACTTTGCATCACCCAAGAACTGAAAAGTCACAAACTCAACACCATATTTGTCTACCACCGCCATCTTATGAACCTCTCATGACAACCTACAATGAATTCGTACGCATCCTCTGACTCAGTACCATATAAAATCAGAGGCTTTATTTAAGTGAACCTCCAAAATAAATCATGCTCTTTACCAGTCATCATCGGCCCTGCAACTGGCCTAAAAAATGCCTCGAAACCCATACATTCATCCTAGCGAGTAGCCACAACCACGGCATGCTGAACTCTAGGAGGCTGAACTTTGTCTGGACCTGGGTCTACTATCGCTGCACCCTTACCTTCTGGAACGGTCGGTATCACTCCGGTCTGTGCTAACCTATGTAACCAATTCAACACCTGAGCCATCGCATCTGGTAGACAAGGAGCAGCTGCAGCCCCTGGCAGAGCTGGTACTGATGCTGGCTGAGCTGGTACAGTCACATCTCCCGCAGCCTCATTAGGGGCCACTGGAGGCACGAAATCAACTGCTGGGACTCCACCCCCAACCGATGCTGCTCCTCTACCTGCTTCTCTACCTCTTGTTGTTGCAGTGCGTGTTCTCACCATCTGCGGGGGAATGAAGGATAGTCAGATACCAGTTTGAATCATCTAGATACTAATTGGAATTAAGTAGCATGAAAGAAAGAAAGAAAGAAAAGAGAATTTTCCTAGTGTCCGATAGCCTCCCGAAGATAAGTATAGACGTCACCGTATCGATCCACGAAACTCTACTAGATATATCCTTGTAAGGCGAGATCGATGAACCTAAGGCTTTGATACCTACTCTATCACGACCCAACCCGCCATGATTGGCACTCACACTAATTCCTAGTGAACCAATACGCCTAACCATCTATCATTCAAAGTCCATTTTTATTTAACCAATTCATAAAAAATAAACGCAAGATTAATCAAAAGCAGTCATACCATGAAGCAATAACTTAAATGCGGTAGTCCTAACTATTACAATCCCAAAATCTGAAAGTCACCGTACAAGGACTTTAATCCAAAACATGTCTAAGGAAGGGATACTGTCTGAAATAAACAAATATCAATGTCTGGCATGGAAATAAACATTCGATAAGGAAGATCTTCTGGCAGCGTGGCATGGATAGAAGCTCACCCTCAATCTGTTAGCAAATGGCCACAACTCTAAATGTGAGGTTGGTTAGCAGTCTTTGGATCACAATCTGCACTTAAAAGAATGCAACAAGGTAGTATCAGGACAAACAATATATACCGATAGATATCATAGGCCGACTAAGATTAGTATCATGCATGAATCATAAAATCAATAAAATAGACAGACCAGTCAATAACACATAATCAAAGAGCCCACAACAAGTCAACCATTGATATTAACAAATCAAGTCAACAGAAACAAGCAATGGAATAAACCTCCTAACAACATTCTCACTTACTCCGCCACTGATCACTCATGTATGTACATCCTAATTGGTGTCTTTGCCCAATAGCCATGACTCACTGGGTATCTATGGTGTCCATGTACCACTCGTTCCAGAACGAACCTTGGACCACGAGCTCACAACTAGGCCACATCCTCACCCTTTGTCAAATGTGCCTTTTCATATCTAGGCCACACCCCCACCGCCGGTCAAATGTGCCTTTATATATATATATATATATTGCCACATCACTTTCAATGATCAATTATCAAGTAGTATCCCAATTTCATCAAGAAGATCATATTAACTTCTCACCATAATTGTTATTAAAATACATATCACAACACATCAAATAATGGCGGTAAGCCTACATTATCACTCAATCAATAGCATATAGGAATTCCAACCACACATTTTGCCCGAAGACTAGACATACTTTCTCCTATCAATCTCATAACACATACAATTAACTAATCAAAATCTAACTCAAGTAGACCGTAACCTACCTCAACTGCAGAGCTGGACCAATGAAAATTACTCCACCATATCCTTTCCCTTTCGTAATGCGTCGGAACACTCAAAGTCTAGCAATTAAGATGTTAAATAAGTCACAAACACTCTAGTCAACAATATCAATACAATGAACACCCTTCCACCTTAACCCCTTCTAATGGGTGAATGCTTACTAGGTGTAAATTACCCTAACATTGGCCTTAGCAACCATAAACTATCAATTCATAAGGCTATTGAATCAAATTACTTCTTACAAGCAGTTTCTATAGTCAAGCTACCATTGTTATGAAACCCTAAGTTTCACTTCGCTTAGTTCATTTCTCTAACTATGCAATTCCTGATTAGAAATTGATAACCCAGCCCTTAGATGACAATCACACAATAATATTAATAACCCACCAACTATCAAAGGTCTATTAAGTTCTAGGGTTACTAGTCTCAATTCACCATTATAGACCCATTAGAATGATGATAATCTTAGAGATAAAAGCATAATGAATGACTGAGACTTACCTCTCAAGGATATTTTTTCCCTAGCCTTAGTATTTCGCCCTAGGTGCCCTTGAGAACTATTTTGGAGTGTTATGAATAATTAGTTCGGAACTAAGTGTTTAAAACCCTGGATTCTGTCCTCTTCGGCTGCTGCAGCGGTCTCGCTATAGCGGGCAAGTGCCCACTATTGTGGACCTAACTTAAATCTTTCCTATGTTGTGGCGGGCATGCTCCCTCTATAGCGCAAGTGCTACAGCGGCCCAGTGCCTGCCCTAGCAGACACCCCAATTCCCGCCTGTTCATGATGGCGAGAGATCAGTCGCTACAGTAGTCCTGCCGCAGCGGTACCACTGAGCCAATAAGCTCGCTAATTTCCACAGTTTTTCACTCTACTACCCTACACTTGATCTGAGGCCTCACAAACACAAACAAAACATGCACATTTATATAAACACACCATACAGACTCACCCATGGCCTCGAAATCCCCAACGGAGGTCTGATTTCCTATGTCACCCCCTAATGGACTCAATAAATCAAACAATTATCTCAAGCAAGCCAAATTTTCAGTTATTAGACTTCTACATTTCAGTTTCTATTAGCTCGTTCTACCCTTGAAAGGGTCCTATTTGGTCGGGTGATCCTAGATTTTCCATAACGACCGGGAGGGTCATTAGAACCTTATTCTTTAAGGCAATTGAAGGTGCATGATAAGAACTATCTCACTCATGACTTAGATTTGGAGGCGGTAGTATTTTCATTGAGGAATTGGAGGCACTACTTTTATGGTGTGCATTGTGACGTATTTACTGGTCATAGGAGCCTTCATCATATTTTCTGTATCACTCCGTGAATTCTGGTTAGGTGTGAATGTATTAAATGAGAATTAATGTGACATTTTAGGCAAACGAATTCCTATCAAGATGAGTTTGGATGGAAATAGATGATTTAAGATCAAGACCAAGTAATGAAGTTCGTCAGGGTTCTTAAACTCACCTAAGTTACAGTAAGTCTGACTTCTAGTCCAGTTTCATGAAAATCTATTGAGAATTTGGGAAGACTTCCTATAATAAAAGTTATATATCTTTGAAGTACCTTTCCAATGATATAAGGTGGAGCTTAAACAGAGTTGTGAGCAAAACGTTATGGCCATTTTAGTGAAACCTGTTTGGGACGCCGACGGGGATGTGGCTGCAAAGTCAGAATGCGATGCTGTAAACACAAAATGCAATGTCGCATACAGTTCGCATATTGGCAAAATATTGAATGCTTCTGGAATGAATTTTCATCCAGAATGCGGCCCGTATTCGGTCGCAAACTCGAGATGCGACCGCATACTCATCGTAGCATCCCCAACTGGGAAAAAATTGTATAAAAACGGGATTTTCTTGGGACTTTCATACCCACTTCATTTTAGATGACTTTTTGAGAGTAAACAAAGCTTCCCCAAAATATCTAAGGTAAGTTCTTCATACGTTCCCATCATAGCTACATCAATCTAACATCAAAATCACTACTCATTAACACTAGTTCATCTTCCTAAACCCTAGATTATTAAAATCTAAGGGAAAGAAGAAGAGAGGGGCTTGTGGGTTTTCATCAAAAAGTAAGACTTCTAAATTTTATGAGACAATTTGTTGAAGTTGAACTAGTATAGAGTAAACTAAGAGGTTAGAATCCACCCATGATAACAAGATTTTTGGGCTTAGAAAAACCCTAGTTTTCAAAATTCTAAGAAGACTTAAAGAAACGATTAAGTTCTAATATTTCTCATCTAAAACCATTGTAGGGTGATTGTTGAATGTTGGAAATTATGTTTGAGCGGGATATAAGGTATGTCTACATTTTAAAAATCTTCTTTGAGGCATGACAACTTTATTTAAAGCATAATAAAGTATGTTCTTCATGTTCTATATGTTTGGCTGAATACATGTGTCCTGCGATCTTTCTTTGGAATATGAACACGACCGAAAAATCTTTTTTGGGCAAAGGATTCAAAACACACTCTAACTTTGGCCGAAATTGTCACGACCCGACTAGGGACGGCGATGAGTACCCGAGGCTAACTACCGAGCAACTCTCATTCTATTACTCATGATACTCATTTAACGCTCTTTTATCAAATTTATACTCAAATCATAAGAAAATCATATTTCATTTGGGAACCTAAATACTTTTATATACATATGCCTCTCGGCTATCAAAAAGGGATAATGTACACATATATGCATATATACAGTAGTGACCTTGTGAGACCACATAACCCGCACTGCTTATCTACGAGCCTCTACTAGAGTACTAGACATATGGACGGGACAGGACCCCGTCGTCTCCAACATATGCAAATGTACACAAAAGAATAATCAAGCACCTCCGGAACAAAGGAGTGCTTTCAATCAACTAACAGCTCCTACGAGTCTAGATCAAGCTCACCTCCCTGTCTACCTGTGGGCATGAACACAGCGTCCAAAGAAAACTAACGTCAGTACAAACATTGTACTGAGCATGTAAGACAAGAATGAAATAAATATAATAGAAGGATCATAAGCCATAAGAGAAAGATATAACCTGCACGAGTTTCATAAGTGAATACAGTTCGTACATATATCGTATTTTTATATAATCATGGTACATATATCAGCCCATCACATATATCATCACATCATAATCCTCATCGTTATCCCACGTCCGGGTAACCATCATATGCCGCCCACTAGTGGTGATCATTCCCGGACTCTTAGGCTCGGTGTATACATAGCAGCCCTCATTAGCGGTGACATGCCCGGCCATCTAGGCACGGTGGAATCATATACAGCCCGCCTTAGTGTTACACTTCGGAAAAATCCTCCATTGTTGCCCAAGTGAATGGACCCGCGAGGAGTACGAGTATCCGATATTTTCATGAGTAAGAAATAACATTTGACGACCCTAAGTAAGATTCCAAAGGAAATTGCAATAAGAGATAGGTTATGCTCCATAATGAATAATTATAGGTTCTGAAAATGTAGAAAGTGGCAGATATGCATTTTGGCCAGTTGCACGTAAAATGAAATACAGACCGTAAAGTGGTATACGGGCCGTAAACTGCCATGTCGTATTTTGGCTTCCAAAACTTCAACTTTCTGCCAAATGATCAAATGGTTAAATACGACCTGAAATACGGACCGTAATGTGGTTTACAGCCCGTAAACTGTGTCCGTAAATCACCATGTCTCAGCCTGAGTTTCTGGTTCTGTTATGATTAAATAAGACCACGAAGGACGATCCGTAAACTGGAATACAGACCGTAAACCAAGTCTACGACCACTGTGCTGTTCACTCCAGACCAGATTTAAAGTCATTAAATAAGGGATCCAAGTTTATTATTTCATTTTCACATTTCATCCCCTCTCTCTAAAATATCTCTCTACATTTATTCCCCAAGATTTCAAGGATTATTAGTCATCAACAACACAAATCAAGTGAATCAAGTGTAAGGAAACCCATTAAGATTATTCAAGGCAAGAAAATCTTATTGGAGGAAAACTAGGGTTTTTGGTCAAGTGAAGTATTTCAACCAAGGCTCGTTCCTACAACATCTAAGGTAATATTTATGGTATTTATATGTTGTTTAAGGTATTTGAGATTTAAAATGCTTGGACATTAGATGAGTATAGAAAAATGGGTCATGAATGATGAATAGTAACATTTTGAGAGATAGTTTGAATTGAACCATGATTCTTGTTGTGTTATGATATGCATGTGTTATAAATGATGTTAAGATTATGAAAATGGGCATTGTATATGAATGGACGAAGTCGGGTGATATGACCATGCATATGGGTGAATTGGGAGCGAATTGAGAAATCTAGATAATGTGGTTAACGTAAATGATTAATGGCGGTTGTTATGGTATATTGAATGTATTGTTAACGTTTGGGAGTTCAATTAAAATATGGAGGAATGTTGTATAAATAAAGGAGATGAAGCCTGATTTTCTCTCGTTTTTGCCATGTGTGCTAGTTGTCGATTCTAACGATTGTATGACTTTAATGAAGGTATAAACGCAACTGTTGAAAGAGAACGCGCAAGTGGTAAATAGTCGAACGAAAAGGTATGTAAGGCTAACCCTTCTTTCATAAGGCATGGTTCTTTGGCCAAACGTCTAAACCTTCTATAAGCCTATGATTTCTTCAAATGATTTGATCTTCCGAGCTAGTAAGCTCACGATGCTTGATACGTTACGGCTGTAGCAAGTTCCTCATATGACGAGTAGGCTTATAAGATAGATGTAATGATAACAACGAAGATAGTGATAATGATAGTAATGATGATGAGAATAATATGATGTTAAAGTTGCCTACGAGCTATTTTATGTATGTGTGCCTATGAAGGGCTTTAATAAGACCCCGAGCTTATGATGCCGGGTTGAATGTACGTATATGAATATGTATAGAGTATGTATATGATTACGTAACGCGCACACACTTCTGCAGAAGGTACGGATAACCCTGAATCCTTGGTAGGGCCAGGTATGTATGACCTTGAGCCTTGGTTGGCCAAGTATGTATGAAACACCGATCCTTTATAGTCGGGCACACTATTCAAAAGCTATATAAAAGCTATATATATATATATAGATATAGATATATATGACATCAACTATAGTACGAATATGCTAAGGATATGTAAATGTTGTGCAAATGCCATGTATAAGCAATGTATATGAGATGTAGACGCTATGAATATGAATATGAATAGGAACATGAATACGAATACGAAAATTAATGTGAAGATAAATAAGTACGGATATGGATGTATGTACAAAGATACGCAATAGAATTGGGCTGTCCTTGTGGAAAAGCAAGTAAGTGCCATGACGATGATATTATTATGTCCCATCCTATGTTGTCTCATATGTTGTAAATTATGCTTCTATATTGTTGTTGATCATGCTTTACATACTCAGTACATTCTTCATACTGACGTCCTTTTGTTTGTGGATGCTGCGTCATGCCCGCAGGTGCACAGGGAGACAGGCTCGATCCATAGCTACATTCTCAGAGACTACATAGCAAAGCTCCATTTCCTTCGGAGCCATAGCATTTGAGTACTTATTCTTTTGCGTACATAATTATGGGCATAGCGGGGTCCTGTCCCGCTTATGTGATATGTTATACTCTTCTTAGAGGCTCCTAGACATGTGTATGTGGTTAGATGTGTTTGGCCTTGTCGGCCTATATTTTGCATACCATTTTGATAGCCTCGTCAGCCCATGTACATTGATGTGGCATGGATGCCTATGATGATATAAAGTGGTTGTTTTCCAATGGGACTAGTGTGATTGATGGATAGAAATGTATGTTTTTACTATATGGCTCACCTAGATGTTATGTGAAAGTATGTCAAGGGATGCCCGGGTGGGATAGCACCGGGTGCCAGTCGCGGCCCCCTAGTCGGGTCGTGACAGTTAGCGGTGACAGAGCAGTTCAGTCCTAGGGTGTGTCTACGAGCCGTGTCTAGTAGAGTCTTGGTTATGGGTGTGTTGCGCGCCACACTTATAAACAAGAAGTTGAGGATATTTTAGGAATAAATGACATTCTTTCTTCATAAGAATCATGTGATAGAGCTGTGATATAAGAAATTCTTGTTCCTTAATCGTGTGTTGTGTATTTCAGAAATGCCTAGAAAGAGAAAAGCTACAGCAGCCCAAAAGGGCAAGACGGTGGCAGAAAAGCGGGCTGAAAGAGCACCACCACCGGTAGTAGGGGAAAGTGAGTCCCAGAATGCGGCTCAATTTCAGTCCTCCCAGATAGAGCCTATTACTGAGGAGCGTGAGGGAGCCTCAGCCCCAGCTCCAGCACCTCCGGCTCCTCCACCGGACGCTCCAGACCAAGATATGAAAGAGGCCATACATTTGCTTAGTCAGTTGGTTGCGGCCCAGACTCAGAGGCAAAGTACAGGGCAAGGTGATAGGGCTGTTAGTTCAAGGGCCCGTGATTTCATTACCTTAAACCCTTCGGAATTCTTTGGGTCAAAGCCGGAGGAGGACCCTCAGGATTTCATCGATCGTATGTTGAGGATGCTTCGATTGATACATGTTTCGGACACCGAATCGGTGGAGCTAGCGTCGTATAGATTGAGAGATGTCTCGATCTAATGGTATACAGTTTGGATGGCTTCACGGGGAGCCAATGCACCTCCCCCAGAATGGAAAGAGTTTGTTAATGCTTTTCTCCGACACTATATGCCTCCGGAAGTTCGGCGAGCTAGAGCCGATCAGTTCTTAAATTTGAGGCAAGGTAGTATGAGTGCTCTAGAGTATAGACTCTGCTTCAACTCCTTGGCTAGGTATGCTTCGGCCATGGTAGCGGACATGGGTGACCGAGTGTACCGATTTGTTAAAGGCCTAGGGCCACACTTGATGGATAGATGCCTGACTGCGTCCCATCAGGACGGTATGGATATTGAGCGCATTCAGGCCCATGCTCAGAACTTAGCAGAAATCTTGCAACAACAAAGAAGTGAACATGAGCAAGATAGGGGCCATAGCAAGAGGGCCAGGTCTTTGGGTCCGATGAGTGAGCTCAGAGGTGGGCACAGGCAGCATTTCCCTGGGCATTCGGGCTATTCTATGACCAGTGCACCTCCACGGTTTTCAGGCCAGAGATTTGATAGATCTGCTCGTGCAGGGCCGAGTCCGAGTTCTTCAGTGTCCCAGTTTAGAGGTGATTCGGGTCAAGCGAGGCTGCCCGTGCCACGATGTTCCCAGTGTGGGAAGTTGCATTGGGGTCAATGTCGATCAGGTTCAGATGGTTGCTATTCATGTGGTCGGCCAGGCCATATTATGCGTGATTGCCCCTCGGTTCATGGTAGAGGTAGGACCTAGCCTTCAGGGTCAGTAGTCGGATCTTCATCTTTTATGCGCCCTATGGGGTCAGGATCACAGGCGCCAGTCGGCCATGGTAGAGGCAAAAGGAGAGCTCCCAGTTCTAACGGTCCCCAGCACCGTATTTATGCTTTGGCTGGACGCCAAGATCTGGAGTCTTCTCCTGACGTGGTCACATGTACATTATCGGTATTCTCTCATGATGTATATGCTTTGATTGATCATGGCTCCACATTGTCCTATGTTACTCGATATATTACGGGTCGATTTAGAGTCGAACCAGAGTCAATCAAACCTTTTGAGGTGTCTACACCCGTGGGTGAATCGGTAATACCTAGTCGAGTATATAGAAATTGTGTAATTGTGATTTGTGATCGTCGTACCATGATTGACTTGCAAGAGTTAGAAATGGTGGATTTTGATGTTATTATGGGCATGGATTGGTTGGCTTCTTATTATGCCAATGTGGATTGTAGGATGAAAATGGTTCGTTTCCAATTTCCGGGAGAACAAGTTTTAGAATGGAAAGGGAATACGACATCACCAAAAGGTAGGTTTATTTCCTATCTAAAGGCAAGGAAAATGATCACGAAAGGGTGCATTTATCATCTAGTGCGAGGTCAAGATGTAGAAGATGAGTCGCCGACTCTACAGTCAATTCCAGTGGTGAATGAATTTCCGGATGTGTTCCCGGAAGAACTTCCAGGCCTTCCTCCTGAGCGGGAAATTGATTTTTGAATTTATGTGCTGCCAGGCACTAAGCCTATATCTATTCCTCCTTATAGAATGGCTCCCGCAGAGTTGAAGGAGTTGAAAGAGCAATTGAAAGACTTGCTTGAGAAAGGCTTCATTAGGCCTAGTTCATCCCCGTGGGGAGCACTCGTATTGTTTGTCCGAAAGAAAAATGGCTCTTTGAGAATGTGCATTGATTATCGGCAGTTGAATAAAGTGACGATTAAGAACAAATATCCTCTTCCGAGGATTGGTAATTTATTTGATCAATTGCAAGGTGCCAAATGGTTTTCAAAGATAGATTTGAGGTCCGGGTATCACCAAGTGAGAGATAGGGGGAAAGATATCCCTAAGACGGCCTTCAGGACAAGATATGGTGATTTTGAGTTCCGGGTAATGTCGTTTGGGATAACAAATGCGCCGGTAGTATTTATGGATCTGATGAATAATGTGTTCAGGCCTTTTCTGGATTTGTTCGTGATTGTATTCATCGATGATATCTTGGTGTATTCTAGATCCGAGGCAGAGCATGCAGATCATTTTCGTATTGTCCTTGGAGTTCTTCGAACTCGAGAGTTGTTCGCCAAATTTTCTAAATGTGAGTTTTGGTTAAACTCAGTAACATTTCTAGGGCACATTGTTGCAGCCGAAGGTATTCGAGTAGATAGCCAAAGATTGAGGCTGTGAAGACTTGGCCACGACCCACAACTCCTACGGAGGTTCGTAGATTTTTGGGCTTAGCAGGATATTACCGGAGATTTGTTGAAGGTTTCTCTTCTATTTCAGCACCACTCACAAAGTTGACCCAGAAATCGGCAAAGTTTCAATGGACAGATGCTTGTGAACGTTGCTTCCAAGAGTTGAAAGATAGGTTGACTTCTGCCCCAGTCTTGACACTTCTAGAGGGATTGGAAGGATATGTTGTATATTACGATGCCTCTGGTGTTGAGCTAGGCTGTGTGTGTTGATACAGCATGGTAAAGTGATTGCATATGCTTCAAGGCAATTACGGAAATATGAACAGAACTATCCGACCCACGATCTAGAATTGGCTGCAGTGGTTCATGCATTAAAGATATGGAGACATTATCTATATGGTGTCCATGTGGATTTTTATACAGATCACAAGAGCCTTCAGTATTTCTTCAAGCAGAAAGAGTTGAATTTGCGGCAACGACGATGGTTAGAATTGCTAAAAGATTATGATGTTGATATCTTGTATCACCTCGGAAAGGCAAATGTTGTAGCTGATGCTCTTAGCCGCTGATCTATGGGAAGTTTATGTGATGTACGACCAGAGAAGAGAGAAATGGCTTGTGAGCTCCAACAGTTAGCTAGCCTAGGAGTTCGAGTAGTGGACTCAGGTAGCAGGGGAATTGCAATTCAGAATTCGGCAGTCCCGTCGCTAGTAGCAGAAGCGAAAGAGCGGCAATACGAAGATTCCATGCTAATTCAGTACAAAGACTCACTCCCTCAGAGAGAGGAGTCATCATTCGATATTTCAAGAGATGGAGCTCTCCGATGTCGAGGCAGATTATGTGTTCCCGGTGTGGCAAACTTACGCCACCAAATAATGAGGGAAGCCCATTGTTCCCGCTATTCTATCCACCCCCGAGCGACGAAGATGTATCATGATCTTAAGTCTATATATTGGTGGAATGGGATGAAGAAAGATATAGCGAAATTCGTAGCTCAATGTCCCAATTGTCAACAAGTGAAAATCGAGGACCAAAAGCCGGGTGGATTGTTGCAAGTCATAGAAATCCCAACTTGGAAGTGGGAAGTGATTAACATGGACATCATTTTAGGCTTACCCCGTTCTCGACATAAGTATGTGTTATATCCCGTGTTTTCGTATAATTGGAAATCGTGAAATAATTACGACTTGTGTGTTATAAGGACATAATTTGATTTTAGTGAATATGACTATGTTGGTTGTGAAATCTTTAATGCTAAGCCCTCGGGAAAGGCCAAGGGTAAATTTGGAACTTCGTAAATTAGTTTCGGGAATTACAAAACGGGACTTTTATGAATTGGGCCAAGAAAGTTGAAAAAAAAAATGAAAAATGAAGCCCAAGAGTTGAAGGGTGGCCGGCCCCTTTGCCAAGCCCAAACCCACTTTTAAAGGGTCATGTGCTATGCACATGACCCCTAAATGGATATATATGTAAGACCCTTAGTAGTATTCAAGAGCAAAAATCACAATCAAGAACATCAACAAAGAAAAGGGGCATTCGGCCGTAGCTAGAGGAGAAAGAAAAAAAAAATCTCCAAGCTTGGTAGTTGATCAAAATTCTTGTTCTTCCCATAATTGTGAAATACTCAAGGCCCTCTTCAACGGGGTATAATTAGTTTGGCACGAGATCGACGTTTGCGACAAGTCGGGGTTTCAAGGAAAGGTAAGAATTTTGCCCCTTTTATGTTATAGAATTGATGTGAATGTGTTAAGCATTGGAAGTAGATGGAGATCCCGTAATTTTAACGTAAGTAGAAAGTCGTGGGTGTGTGTGTGTAGTGTGGTTGGCCGTGAGTATGGAAGGAAAGAAATGGCTTGAATTGATCTTGTTTAAGTTGGCATAATGTGTTGTTGTGATCCTTATATCGTAAATGATTGATTGTTGAATTAGATTGGCGGTGGAAAACGAATTCGGATGTTATCGGAAAGTGTATATCCTTGGTATCTTTATGTATATCAATGTATATTTTGGGTACTAGAGACTTTAGATATGACTTTTTAATGATATGGATGAATTCGGAATGAAACGACGTTAGTTAGAATGTTCGTCGTGAAATTTTGATATTTTGAAGAACTATGGAAATTTATTGATTTTGGTGCAATTTCGTGTATGGCTTAGATTGAATTTGGAATGTGTTTGACTAGTGTTGGATGGGTAAATGAATACAATTATGTGAATATAGAATTGGGATTTTGAAAGTTTGAATGGAAGTTGCCAACTTAAGAAATCATGTAGAATTTTGAAGCTAGGGTGACTTGATTGTTGTTTATATTGTTTGGTTGATGTGTGGGCTGTTGTGGTTGGTTAATTTGAGCCGAGTTACGCCTCGGGGATGTTAGATTTATAGGGGAAATGCTGCCGAAATTTCGGTAGGCAAATATGGAGTTAAAGGCATTTTTGAGCCTAAGAATCTCATTTGGTAACTTTGACCATTTGCAGATTTTTGACGAAACGGGATGGGACTTTTGGAGGAGCTTACGACATCTGAGAGGTATGTAAAGCTTCCCAATTCTTTATTTGGCATATCTTAGTGTGTTAGTTGAATATGAGACCTTCCGGAGCATTTCTGCTCCTCGAAACCCGATCCACAGAAAAGTTACTATTCATTCAATTCAATTGAAGCCTAAGGGCTCTATTTTGGCTAGAATGCCACCATTCGTCCGAAACCTATCGAAATGTGGTCGGGCAACCTAGAAATGATTATGTATGACCCTTGGCATATAACTGCTCGTAAAAATATGTTCGCCACCTCACTTCGACTCGAGGTGGGTCCGCTACCCCAAAATGCCCGATTTGCCCTTCGGGCCATCTTTGAGAATAGAGTTGAACGTACCACTTCTGATCTTTGGAACATCCTTCCACGGGGTATGTTTGGACTATTCGATGCACTAATCCAGGTTTTGAACTATATGGAACATTTTGGAATCGTTTTGCAAAAATGAAACCTTATGTCGACTAAGTATTCGACTATTTTGTAATAGGATATGATTTATGAGTTTACTTTGTTTTGAAACACTATTTTGAAATACGATTTGCATTTGTTTGCTCACGACTCCGCTCGTGCCTTATTATGACTTCGTTCACCGGTTCCCGGGCTGGTTTTGATTCGTGCGCTGTATGATAAATTCGGCCGTATGCTGTGTTACGGTTCCCGAGGCTTCGCCATAGGGCCCGGTTCCGTTTGGAGTTATGCTGTGATATGGCTCGGGACGCGATACGCTCACCGATGATTGTGATTATGTTCGGAGATGTACGGAGATTTCAAACCTTCTGGTGTTATGCTGTGTGTGGCGTCAGCGTCGGAGTGGCGACCACGTTCTTAAGCGTTTGCATGATTTTATTTGCATAAAACATATGTATATGATTTCGATACAGATTTTGACATACCAGTTTGTACCCCACTTTGGCATTTGATTTGCTTTCGGTTTTGATCTATAATTCTGTACTCCGTGCTTTACATACTCAGTACATATTTCGTACTGACCCCCTTTCTTCGGGGGCTGCGTTTTATGCCCGCAGGTGCAGATATCGGTGATCCTCCGCAGTAGGCTTCCCCTTTGCTATTCCGGAGTACTCCCCTTTGATCCGGAGTCCACTTTTGGTACAGACTCCTTTGCTTTGTATGTATTTGGTATATCTGACTATTTGGGTACGGCGGGGCCCTGTCTCGCCATATGTCTTTGTTTTGAATTCGTAGAGGCCTGTAGTCATATATGTGGGGTGAGGGTCCTGTATATGTTGGGTTGATTTCGTTTTCTGGTCTTAAAGCGGTCTGTTTGTTATGCTGGCCCCAAATGGCCCTTATGCTTATGTTTGCACTTTTGACCGGCGATGTCTATTCCGCCGCTCAGTTTGTATTTGATATGGTATTTTGATTTGGCGCGACCGCTTAAGACATATTTTGATATAAATTATGTTTGATATGATTTCGAAAAATTCAGAAAGCAGTTTGGATTTGAAAATTTATATGTGATTCGGTCTGGGTACCCAGGTAGGGTGTTAGTCGCGGCCCACGGGGCTGGGTCGTGACAAAAGGGGTATCAGAGCAGTCTGTCCTCGGAATGTCTACAGGCCGTGTCTCGTAGAGTCTTGTTTATCGATGTGTTGTGCACCACATCTATAAACGGGAAGCTACAGGGCATTTAGGATGTCACTTTCTTTGAAATCTTAGATCGTGCGATAGAGCTGTGCTATTAGGATGATTATGATCTGACTCGCCTTTGTGTTTGCAGTGATGCCTCCGAAGAAGGCAACGGCGGCCCAGAAGGGCAAGGCGAGGATTGGAGAGACTAGCCAGGCACAGCGAGCTACCCGGGCTCGTGTCTATGATTTGCCTGAGGATGTGCCTCATTCTGAGGGGTCTGCTACACCCCCACTAGTACAGCCTGGAGCAGGACCTTCAGCAGCTCCAGAGGTCCGTGTACCTGCACCTGAGACTCCAGCTCCTCAGCCAGGGGCGGAGGATAGGACCCTGAGGGAGGTTGTACAGCTGTTGACTACACTGGTAGCAGGACAGGCTCGCAGGCGTGGGCGGAGGGACGACGATGATGATGACAGGCGGGACAGCCTGAGAGTTCGGGAGTTTTTGCTATGTGGCCCTCCAGAGTTCTTCGGGTCTAAGCCCGACGAGGACCCCCACGACTTTATTCGGGGGATGCGACGCTCACTGGACTTGGTCAGGGCTTCAGAGACTGAGTCAGTTGAGCTGGCTTCGCACCGGCTTCGAGATGTGGCTACCCACTGGTACGAGACATGGGAGCTGTCTAGAGGAGAGGGTGCCCCTCCAGCCACTTGGGATCAGTTTGTGACAGCTTTCACCCGCCACTTTTTGGCCCCAGAGTTACGGCGGGCACGGGCTGATTGATTCTTACGTCTGCAGCAGAGGGGTCGGAGTGTTCGCGAGTATAACCTTGAGTTTGATTCTCTGGCCCGATATGCACCGGCCGTGGTAGCAGATATGTCCGATCGGATGCACAGATATGTTATGGGATTGGACCGGTATTTGGTTGATAGTTGTATGGCAGTGTCATTGCAGGCAGACATGGACATTTCCCGGCTTCAGGCCTATGCGATGGGTATGGAGGACCGTCGCAGATCTGATCCTACTGGCAGAGATCGAGACAGGAGGCCGCCCAAGAGGGCTAGATCCGTGGGTTATTCAGGGGATTCTCGAGGAGGACAGCCTCAGCAGCAGCAGCAGTCTGACAGATATTTTCCTCCTTCCGGCCGGGGTACTCAGTCAGGTAGCCGGAGATTCGATAGTACAGGACCGTCTGGGGCCGGTCAGAGCTCCAGAGTGGCAGGTTCACAGGTACCCAGGGGTCCCAGCCAGGCCAGACCACCCAGGCCCCGTTGTCCTCATTGCGGAAAGTCTCATCCCGGGGAGTGTTACCGAGCGACTGGAGCTTGCTTTTCGTGTGGTGGTCAGGGCCACTTTATGAGAGATTGTCCTTTGGCTAGCGGTTCTGGTAGTGCTGCTCAGCAGACAGGGTCAGCCGCCGGTTCTTCTTCTGCTCCATCAGTTGCACGCCCTGGAGGGCGAGGTATTTCAGCACCGGCAGGACGCGGTCGAGGCCGCGGTGGCGCTTCAGGTTCTAGCGGTCCCTCGAACCGCATATATGCTTTGGCCAGCCGCCAGGATCAGGAGGCTTCGCCAAACGTTGTCACAGGTACATTACTGGTTTTCTCCAGATCTGTATATGCATTGATTGACCCTGGCTCTACTTTATCATATATTTCCCCGCTCGTTGCTAGTAAGATTGGGATAGTGTCGGAGCCTATAGAGCCATTTGAGGTAGCTACGCCAGTTGGGGACTTTATTATAGCGAGGCAGGTCTATAGGGATTGTTCTGTGACCATTTATGATCGTGCCACTAAGGCTGATTTGATAGAGTTAGACATGCTCGAGTTTGACGTCATTATGGGTATGGACTGGTTGTCTTCCTGCTATGCTAATGTCGACTGCCAGCAAAAGGTAGTCCGTTTTCAGTTTCCAGGGGAACCAGTCCTAGAGTGGTTCGGATCTACTGCATCGCCGAGGGGTAAGTTTATTTCATACCTCAAGGCTAAGAAGATGATTCAGAAGGGTTATATCTATCATTTGGTTCGTGTGCATGATACTGTCGCGGAGGTACCTACCCTTCAGTCTGTTCCGGTCGTCAGCGAGTTTCCAGATGTCTTTCCTGAAGAGCTTCCTAGCCTTCCGCCTGAGCGAGAGATTGATTTTACTATTGAGTTGATGCCGGATACACAGCCTATATCCATTCCTCCGTACAGGATGGCACCAGCTGAGTTGAAGGAGTTGAAGGAGCAGCTGAAAGATTTGTTGGATAAGGGTTTTATCAGGCCCAGTACATCACCCTGGGGGGCGCCGGTATTGTTTGTCAGGAAGAAAGATGGGTCATTGCGGATGTGTATCGACTACCGGCAGCTGAATAAGGTGACTATTAAGAACAAATATCCCCTCCCCCGGATTGATGATTTGTTTGACCAGCTGCAGGGTGCTAGACATTTTTCAAAGATAGATCTGCGTTCTGGTTACCATCAGGTGCGAGTACGGGAGGCAGATATCCCGAAGACTGCTTTCAGGACTCGGTACGGGCATTATGAGTTCAGAGTTATGTCTTTCGGGCTGACTAATGCTCCAGCAGTATTTATGGATCTGATGAACCGGGTATTTCGGCCTTTCCTGGATATGTTTGTTATTGTGTTTATTGACGATATTCTGATTTACTCGCGATCAGTCGAGGAGCATTCAGATCATTTGAGGACGGTACTTGGCATCCTCCGTCAGCAGAAGTTATATGCTAAATTCTCTAAGTGTGAGTTCTGGTTGACTTCTGTGGCATTCTTGGGCCATATTGTCGGCGCGGATAGTATTCGGGTCGACACGCAGAAGATTGAGGCTGTGCAGAATTGGCCCAGGCCTACTACACCGACAGAGGTGCGTAGTTTTCTTGGATTGGCTGGGTATTACCGCAGGTTCGTGGAGGATTTCTCTTCTATTTCAGCACCACTGACGAGGCTTACCCAGAAAGCAGCAAAATTCCAGTGGTCGGATGCCTGCGAGCGCAGCTTTCAGATGCTGAAGGAGAGATTGATTACAGCACCAGTTCTGGCTCTTCCAGAGGGATCTGACGGGTATGTTGTCTATTGTGACGCCTCTGGTACTGGGATAGGATGTGTATTGATGCAGCACGGTCGAGTCATAGCCTATGCTTCCCGGCAGCTCAGACCGCACGAGAAGAATTATCCCACTCATGATCTTGAGTTGGCCGCGGTGATTCGTGCTTTGAAGATTTGGCGGCATTATTTATATGGGGTCCATGTTGATATCTATACGGACCATAAGAGTCTCCAGTATATTTTCAGACAGAAGGAACTAAATTTGCGGCAGCGGAGATGGCTTGAGTTACTAAAGGATTACGACGTTGATATTTTGTACCATCCGGGGAAAGCCAATGTGGTAGCTGATGCGCTTAGCCGCAAGTCCGTGGGCAGTCTGGCTGATGTTCCATCTGATAAGAGAGATTTGGTTCGTGATATTCATCAGCTAGCCAGCCTCGGAGTTCGTTTGGTGGATTCTGGAGATTCTGGGATTTCTGTTCGTCCAGTTGCTGAGTCATCTATTATTCAGGAGGTAAAGCAGCGCCAGTTTGAGGATCCTCTTTTGATTCAGTACAGAGATGTGGCCCTTAGTAAATCAAAGACTCAGTTTGAGATCTCGCCTGACGGAGTATTATTATATGACGGCAGATTCTGTGTACCGGACGTTGCGGGCTTACGACGGCATATTATGGGCGAGGCCCATAATGCACGATATTCTGTCCATCCTGGTTCCACTAAAATGTACCGGGACCTCAGGTGTTTGTATTGGTGGGACGGCATGAAGAAAGATATTGCTGAGTTTGTTAGTCAGTGCCCGAACTGCCAGCAAGTTAAGATCGAGCATCAGAAGCCCGGTGGATTATTACAGGAGATGGAAATTCCAGCCTGGAAATGGGAGATGATTAATATGGATTTCGTTGTTGGATTACCGCGCACTCCACGCAGGTACGACTCTATCTGGGTTGTTGTTGACAGGCTGACGAAATCAGCCCATTTCCTTCCGGTTCGGACTACTTATTCGGCTGAGGACTATGCCAGATTGTATATCAGAGAGATAGTCAGACTTCACGGAGTCCCGATGTCTATTATTACTGACCGAGGTACCCAGTTTACAACAAATTTCTGGAGGTCATTTCAGGAGGGATTAGGGACTCAGGTGAGTCTCAGTACAGCTTTCCACCCTCAGTCCGACGGGCAGGCCGAGCGCACTATTCAGACGCTCGAAGATATGTTGCGGGCCTGCGTTATTGATTTCAGGGGCAGCTGGGACGATCATTTGCCGCTTATTGAGTTTGCCTATAATAACAGTTATCACTCCAGCATTCAGATGGCTCCGTACGAGGCCCTTTATGGCAGGAGATGCAGGTCTCCTATTGGCTGGTTTGACGTGGGCGAGACTAAGTTGATTGGGCCAGATGTGATCCAGGAGGCTGTAGATAAGGTAAAGCTTATTCGAGAACGATTATTGGCTGCTCAGAGTCGACAGAAAGCTTATGCAGATAGACGACGTCGACCGTTAGAGTTCCGGATTGGCGACTGGGTATTTCTGAAGGTGTCGCCCATGAAGGGTGTCATGAGATTCGGTAAAAAGGGTAAGTTGAGCCCCCGGTACATTGGACCGTATCAGATCGTGCGAAAGATAGGCGAGGTCGCCTATGAGCTAGACTTACCATCCGACTTGGAGGCCGTACACCCGGTGTTTCATGTGTCTATGTTGCGGAAATGTATTGGTGATCCTGCCAGGATATTCCCAGTAGATGACATTCAGGTGACGGAGCAGTTATCTTATGACGAGCAGCCTATATCTATTCTGGATCGACAGGTGCGGAGACTACGCACTAAAGAAGTGCCCTCCGTCAAAGTCCTATGGCGCAACAATAATCGGGAGGAGATGACTTGGGAGGCGGAGGACGAGATGAAGAAGAAATATCCCCACCTGTTTCCGACATCCACAGGTAATCTAATTTATTTTTCGGTTTGTTGTGTTGATTGATAAAATGAACTATGTATGTCATTATTAAAAAGGGACACTCCTGCCTTGATCATAGGACCTTATAAGATTAATTTAACATTCGGGGACGAATGTTCTTAAGGGGGGGAGAATGTTATATCCCGTGTTTTCGTATAATTGGAAATCGTGAAATAATTACGACTTGTGTGTTATAAGGACATAATTTGATTTTAGTGAATATGACTATGTTGGTTGTGAAATCTTTAATGCTAAGCCCTCGGGAAAGTCCAAGGGTAAATTTGGAACTTCGTAAATTAGTTTCGGGAATTACAAAACGGGACTTTTATGAATTGGGCCAAGAAAGTTGAAAAAAAAAATGAAAAATGAAGCCCAAGAGTTGAAGGGTGGCCGGCCCCTTTGCCAAGCCCAAACCCACTTTTAAAGGGTCATGTGCTATGCACATGACCCCTAAATGGATATATATGTAAGACCCTTAGTAGTATTCAAGAGCAAAAATCACAATCAAGAACATCAACAAAGAAAAGGGGCATTCGGCCGTAGCTAGAGGAGAAAGAAAAAAAAAATCTCCAAGCTTGGTAGTTGATCAAAATTCTTGTTCTTCCCATAATTGTGAAGTACTCAAGGCCCTCTTCAACGGGGTATAATTAGTTTGGCACGAGATCGACGTTTGCGACAAGTCGGGGTTTCAAGGAAAGGTAAGAATTTTGCCCCTTTTATGTTATAGAATTGATGTGAATGTGTTAAGCATTGGAAGTAGATGGAGATCCCGTAATTTTAACGTAAGTAGAAAGTCGTGGGTGTGTGTGTGTAGTGTGGTTGGCCGTGAGTATGGAAGGAAAGAAATGGCTTGAATTGATCTTGTTTAAGTTGGCATAATGTGTTGTTGTGATCCTTATATCGTAAATGATTGATTGTTGAATTAGATTGGCGGTGGAAAACGAATTCGGATGTTATCGGAAAGTGTATATCCTTGGTATCTTTATGTATATCAATGTATATTTTGGGTACTAGAGACTTTAGAAATGACTTTTTAATGATATGGATGAATTCGGAATGAAACGACGTTAGTTAGAATGTTCGTCGTGAAATTTTGATATTTTGAAGAACTATGGAAATTTATTGATTTTGGTGCAATTTCGTGTATGGCTTAGATTGAATTTGGAATGTGTTTGACTAGTGTTGGATGGGTAAATGAATACAATTATGTGAATATAGAATTGGGATTTTGAAAGTTTGAATGGAAGTTGCCAACTTAAGAAATCATGTAGAATTTTGAAGCTAGGGTGACTTGATTGTTGTTTATATTGTTTGGTTGATGTGTGGGCTGTTGTGGTTGGTTAATTTGAGCCGAGTTACGCCTCGGGGATGTTAGATTTATAGGGGAAATGCTGCCGAAATTTCGGTAGGCAAATATGGAGTTAAAGGCATTTTTGAGCCTAAGAATCTCATTTGGTAACTTTGACCATTTGCAGATTTTTGACGAAACGGGACGGGACTTTTGGAGGAGCTTACGACATCTGAGAGGTATGTAAAGCTTCCCAATTCTTTATTTGGCATATCTTAGTGTGTTAGTTGAATATGAGACCTTCCGGAGCATTTCTGCTCCTCGAAACCCGATCCACAGAAAAGTTACTATTCATTCAATTCAATTGAAGCCTAAGAGCTCTATTTTGGCTAGAATGCCACCATTCGTCCGAAATCTATCGAAATGTGGTCGGGCAACCTAGAAATGATTATGTATGACCCTTGGCATATAACTGCTCGTAAAAATATGTTCGCCACCTCACTTCGACTCGAGGTGGGTCCGCTACCCCAAAATGCCCGATTTGCCCTTTGGGCCATCTTTGAGAATAGAGTTGAACGTACCACTTCTGATCTTTGGAACATCCTTCCACGGGGTATGTTTGGACTATTCGATGCACTAATCCAGGTTTTGAACTATATGGAACATTTTGGAATCGTTTTGCAAAAATGAAACCTTATGTCGACTAAGTATTCGACTATTTTGTAATAGGATATGATTTATGAGTTTACTTTGTTTTGAAACACTATTTTGAAATACGATTTGCATTTGTTTGCTCACGACTTCGCTCGTGCCTTATTATGACTTCGTTCACCGGTTCCCGGGCCGGTTTTGATTCGTGCGCTGTATGATAAATTCGGCCGTATGCTGTGTTACGGTTCCCGAGGCTTCGCCATAGGGCCCGGTTCCGTTTGGAGTTATTCTGTGATATGGCTCGGGACGCGATACGCTCACCGATGATTGTGATTATGTTCGGAGATGTACGGAGATTTGAAACCTTCTGGTGTTATGCTGTGTGTGGCGCCAGCGTCGGAGTGGCGACCACGTTCTTAAGCGTTTGCATGATTTTATTTGCATAAAACATATGTATATGATTTCGATACAGATTTTGACATACCAGTTTGTACCCCACTTTGGCATTTGATTTGCTTTCGGTTTTGATCTATAATTCTGTACTCCGTGCTTTACATACTCAGTACATATTTCGTACTGACCCCCTTTCTTCGGGGGCTGCGTTTTATGCCCGCAGGTGCAGATATCGGTGATCCTCCGCAGTAGGCTTCCCCTTTGCTATTCCGGAGTACTCCCCTTTGATCCGGAGTCCACTTTTGGTACAGACTCCTTTGCTTTGTATGTATTTGGTATATCTGACTATTTGGGTACGGCGGGGCCCTGTCTCGCCATATGTCTTTGTTTTGAATTCGTAGAGGCCTGTAGTCATATATGTGGGGTGAGGGTCCTGTATATGTTGGGTTGATTTCGTTTTCTGGTCTTAAAGCGGTCTGTTTGTTATGCTGGCCCCAAATGGCCCTTATACTTATGTTTGCACTTTTGACCGGCGATGTCTATTCCGCCGCTCAGTTTGTATTTGATATGGTATTTTGATTTGGCGCGACCGCTTAAGACATATTTTGATATAAATTATGTTTGATATGATTTCGAAAAATTCAGAAAGCAGTTAGGATTTGAAAATTTATATGTGATTCGGTCTGGGTACCCAGGTAGGGTGCCAGTCGCGGCCCACGGGGCTGGGTCGTGACAGTATGACTCTATATGGGTGATTGTGGATAAACTCACCAAGTCAGCTCATTTCTTACCGGTCAGAATGACCTATGTGGTAGAAGATTCTGCAGAGCTTTATCTTAGGGAGATAATGAGGCTCCATGGTGTTCTAGTATCTATTATCTCTGATAGAGGGACTCAGTTTACAGCTAATTTTTGGAAGCCTTTCCAAGAGGGTTTGGGGACCCAAGTGAACCTTAGCACGACATTTCAGCAGCAGACCGATGGGCAAGCTGAACGCACCATCCAGACTCTTGAAGATATGTTGCGAGCATGTATGATAGATTTTTTAGGTAATTGGATGATCATTTGCTACTTATTGAATTTTCTTACAATAATAGTTATCATTCTAGCATTCAAATGGCACCGTATGAGGCTTTATGTGGGCGAAAGTGTAGATCCCCAATCGGGTGGTTCAAAACAGGAGAGGCTAAATTGATGGGGCCAGACTTGGTCCAGCAAGCCATGGAGAAAGTCAAGCTCATACAAGATAGGTTGTTGGCCGCTCAAAGTCGTCAAAAGTACTATGTGGATAATCGGCGAAGAGACTTAGAGTTCCAAGTGAAAGATTGGGTGTTCTTGAAAGTATCGCCCATGAAGGGCGTTATGAGATTTGGCAAGAAGGGGAAGCTTAGTCACCGATACATTGGGCCTTATGAGATTGTGCGCAAAGTGGGCAAAGTGGCCTATGAATTAGATCTACCTCCGGATTTGGAGTCAGTCCATCCAGTTTTTCATGTCTCAATGCTTCGAAAATGCGTTGGAGATCCTACTAGGATCGTCCCAGTAAATGATGTGCTAGTGACAGAGAAATTGACTTATGAAGAGGTACTCATTGCCATACTAGATAGGCAAGTACGGAGGCTTAGAAACAAAGAAGTGGCCTCAGTCAAGGTTTTATGGAGAAGCAGTAAACGAGAAGAAATGACATGGGAAGCGGAGGAAAGTATGCGATCCCGATACCCACATTTGTTTCAGCCCTTGGAGTTGATCCAAGATGAGACATCAAGATCATGAGGTAGGTATGTTTCCTTTTATGCGTTTGGTCGTGTGTGGCCAAATTCTATTGCTATTATGTTGTGGCCCTGAGAGGCATCGATATTATTGGTTGTTGTGACAGGATGGTAGTGCCATATTATAGGGGAGACTCAGGCGAAATTTTTATAGAATCCCCGAAGACTTTAACATTCGAGGACGAATGTTCTTAAGGGCGGAACAATGTTACACCTCGGAAAAATCCTCCATTCTTGCCCAAGTGAATAGACCCGCGAGGAGTACGAGTATCCGATATTTTCATGAGTAAGAAATAACATTTGACGACCCTAAGTAAGATTCCGAAGGCAATTGCAATAAGAGATAGGTTATGCTGCATAATGAATAATTATAGGTTCTGAAAATGTGGAAAGTTGCAGATCTGCATTTTGGCCAGTTGCACGTAAAATGAAATACGGACCGTAAAGGGGTATATGGCCCGTAAACTGCCATGTCGTATTTTGGCTTCCAAAACTTCAACTTTCTGCCAAATGATCAAATGGTTAAATACGACCTGAAATACGGACCGTAAAGTGGTTTACGGCCCGTAAACTGTATCCGTAAATCACCACGTCTCAGCCTGAGTTTCTGGTTCTGTTATGATTAAATACGACCACGAAGGACGGTCCGTAAACTGGAATACGGACCGTAAACCTAGTTTACGATCACTGTGTTGTTCACTCCAGACCAGATTTTAAGTCATTAAATAAGGGATCCAAGTTTATTATTTCATTTCAACATTTCATCCCCTCTCTATAAAAAATCTCTCTACATTTATTCCCCAAGATTTCAAGGATTATTAGTCATCAACAACACAAAAACCCATTAAGATCATTCAAATCAAGAAAATCTTATTGGAGGAAAACTAGGGTTTTTGCTCAAGTGAAGTATTTCGACCAAGGCTCGTTCCTACAACATCTAAGGTAAGATTTATGGTATTTATATGTTGTTTAAGGTATTTGATAATTAAATTTCTTGGACATTAGATGAGTATAGAAAAATGGGTCATGAAAGATGAATAGTGACATTTTGAGAGATAGTTTGAATTGAACCATGATTCTTGTTGTGTTGTGATATGAATGTGTTATAAATGATGTTAAGATCATGAAAATGGGCATTGTATATGAATGGACGAAGTCGGGTGATATGACCATGAATATGAGTGAATTGGGAGCGAATTGAGAAATCTAGATAATGTGGTTAACGTAAATGATTAATGGCCGTTGTTATGGTATTGTGAATGTATTGTTGACGTTTGGGAGTTGAATTACGATATGGAGGAATGTTGTATAAATAAAGGAGATGCTGTCGGATTTTCTCTAGTTTTAGCCATGTGTGCTAGTTGTCGATTCTAACGATAGTATGACTTTAATGAAGGTATAAACGCAACCGTTGAAAGAGAACATGCAAGTGGTAAATAGTCGAACGAAAAGGTATTTAAGGCTAACCCTTCTTTCATAAGGCATGGTTCTTTGGCCAAACGTCTAAACCTTCTATAAGACTATGATTTCTTCAAATGATTTGATCTTCCGAGCTAGTAAGCTCACGATGCTTGATATGTTATGGCTGTAGCAAGTTCCTCATATGACGAGTAGGCCTATAAGATAGATGTAATGATAAAAACGAAGACAGTTATAATGATAGTAATGATGATGAGAATAATATGATGTTAAAGATGCCTACGGGCTATTTTATGTATGTGTGCCTATGAGGGGCTATAATAAGACCCCGAGCTTATGATGTCGGGTAGAATGTATGTATATGAATATGTATAGAGTATGTATATGATTACGTAACGCGTACACACTTCTGCAGAAGGTACGAATAACCCTGAATGCTTGGTAGGGCAAGGTATGTATGACCTTCAGCCTTGGTTGTCCAATTATGTATGAAACATTGATCCTTTGTGGTCGGGTACGCTATTCAAAAGCTATATAAAAGCTATATATATATATATATGACATCAATATGAGTACGAATATGCTAAGGATATGTAAATGTAGTGCAAAGGCTATGTATAAGCAATGTATATGAGATGTAGACGCTAGGAATATGAATATGAATGGGAACATGAATACGAATAATAAAATGAATGTGAAGGTAAATAAGTACGGATATGGATTTATGTACACAGATACACAATAGAATTGGGCTGTCCTTGTGGAAAAGCAAGTAAGTGCCATGACGATGATATTATTATCTCCCGTCCTATGTTGTCTCATATGTTGTATATTATGCTTCTATATTGTTGTTGATCATGCTTTACATACTCAGTACATTCTTCGTAATGATGTCCTTTTGTTTGTGGACGCTGCATCATGCCCGCAGGTGCACAGGCAGACAGGCTCGATCCATAGCTACATTCTGAGAGACTACATAGCAAAGCTCCATTTCCTTCGGAGCCATAGTTTTTGGGTACTTATTCTTTTGCGTACATAATTATGGGCATAGCGGGGTCCTGTCTCGCTTATGTGATATGTTATACTCTTATAAGAGGCTCGTAGATATGTGTAAGTGGTTAGATGTGTTTGGCCTTGTCGGCCTATATTTTGCATACCATTTTGATAGCCTCGTCGGCCCATGTACATTGATGTGGCATAGATTCCTATGATGATATAAAGAGGTTGTTGTCCAAAGGGACTAGTGTGATTGATGGATAGAAATGTATGTTTTTACTATGTGGCTCACCTAGATGTTATGTGAAAGTATGTCAAGGGGTGCCCGGGTGGGATAGCACCGGGTGCCCGTCGCGGCCCCCTAGTCGGGTCGTGACACTTAGCGGTGACATGCCCGGCCATCTTGGCGCGGTGGAATCGCATCATCATATAATCATTCATGCATTCATCATTTTTACACATCTCATGAACATATAATAACCTTATCATAGCTTTACATTTTCATGCATAACATAAGCATATTATAAGCTAGCATTATTGATCATCTTATAGACATATACTAACTTAGCATCATTTTACATTTATCATTAGGAGCATACATTAGATTTTGAAGGAAACCATGGCTATGTCGGGGTGACGTAAGATCATGAACCCTCGATTTTATTATGAACATTTATGAGTATTCTGCCTCACTTTGAAGGAAATAGTATGTAAGGTGAGTGTTAACAATAATGACATCATTAAAGTTATAGGATCATCATATCATGAACTCTAGAATCTCTATACTTTAACTCATCATCATCATTATCATGCTCGAATGTAGTTTGGTATATTTACGGACTCATAAGCTCCATCATATAGGAGGATCATGGAAAGCTTAAAGGATTCATGCCTTTGAAGGAAGGGATTAGCCTTACATACCTTTGTCGTTTAACTAATCTATCGCTTGCTTGTTCTCCTTTAATGCACACGTTCTACCTTCAAGAGAATTCGTATCGACATTAGCTAAAAATTATAAAAATGGACTTACTAATGCTAGAGAAAATTGGGCAGCATTTCCTTTGTTTATATTACTTTTCCCATGTTCTATATCAACTCCCAAACGTTCATATCAACATTCACAATGTCGCACATGACAATCGTCATTTATCTACATTTACCACAATTCACCATTTCCCGTCAATTTCTCCACAATTATGGTTATGATCGCGTTTTCTCACATATAATACCTATTCCATGGTCTAAATGTCATTTATAACGTTTTCACAATCACAACATATCCATATTCATGATTCATTCCAACTACTACTCAACAATGATACTATTCACACATTTCTGACCCATTTTCTATACTCTTCTACAATCCAAGTGTTTCAACTTATCAATACTTCAAACATCATGAAAATACAAAAAAACTTACCTTAGATAGTGTAGAAACAAGCCTTGAATGAAAATAGTCTTCTAGCACCAAAACCCTACTTTACTTCCCTTGGGTTTTCTTGAGGTTGATGAACTTTTACTAAGTTTCACACACTTGTTTTCAAGGATTTAAAGTTGTTGATCTTGGTTTTCCTTTTGATTTCTTGTGGATGAAGAGTGGAGAGAATATTCTAGAGGTTTCTTGACATGTGGAGTGAAAATGAAATGAAAATAAAATGAGAAAGGGTCCCTTATATTAAATTGAAAGCTGTCCCGACCAACTTATACTGACCAACATACTGTCCGTACATTTCATACGGGGCCGTATGTTTGGTCCAGTAGGTGATGTCCCCCTTGGATAAATATACGGCCTAACATACGCCCAGTAACTTTTATACGGTCCGTATGTTGGGCCGTATAGTGCCCAGTTGTTCCGATTTCGTTTTCGTTGACTCGTTTGATCTCCAATCCTTATGGAACCTTCTTAACACTTGTTTAGCACCTAAATACCAATCTAAGGGACGCTATCACTCTTCCCTAAGACATCATTACATCATCGTTAATTCTTCGCTCATATGTTTTACCCGACGCACAACATATCCTTTACTTCCTTTGTCAAACTTCTTTCTTTACGTCTAATGTCTCGAATCTCGATTAGGATCGTCAAATGCTATCTCTCACTTATCCTAATCATCGTATACCTCATGTTCCTCGCTAGCCTATTCACTGTACATTAACAGGGAATTTTCAAAGGTGTAACATTTTTCCCCCCTTTTGGAACATTCGGCCTCGAATGTTAAACACTCGGGAATTCTACCAAAATTTCGCCAGAGTTTCCCCTGTAATATGGCACTACCAACCTGGCACAACAACCCATAATAATATTTTCTCACAGGGCTACAACACAATATCGATATATCTATGGCCACACACGAACAAAAGCATGAAAAGTAAGCTTATATACCTTATATTATTGGCGTTTCATCTTGAATCTCTCCTGGGGGTTGGAATAAGTGCGCATACTTGGATTTTATACTCTCTTCCGCTTCCCAAGTCATTTCTTCCCGGTTGTTGTTTCGCCATAAGACCTTGACTGAAGCTACTTCCTTATTTCGAAGTCTTCGCACTTGCCTGTGTAAGATGGAAATGGGCTCTTCTTCATATGCTAGGTTTTCTGTCACTTGGACATCATCAATCGGAACAATCCTCATAGGATCTCCAACGCACTTGCGGAGCATCGAGACATGAAAGACTGGATGGACTAATTCAAGCTCTGAAGGCAAGTCCAATTCATAGGCTACATGACCCACCTTGCGGATAATTTTATAGGGTCTAATCTATCGAGGACTTAACTTCCCTTTCTTGCCAAATCTCATCACCCCTTTCATTGGCGACAATTTCAAAAATACCCAATCATCAACCTGAAATTCCAAGTCTCGTCGGCGGTTGTCCGCATATGATTTTTGGCGACTTTGGGCTATCAACAATCGACCTCAGATCACCTTGACCTTTTCTACCGCTTGCTGAATCAATTCAGGGCCTATCAGCTGTACCCCTCCCATTTCAAACCATCTGATTGGGGACCTGCACTTCCTTCCATATAAAGCTTCATACGAAGCCATTTGAAAAGTGGAATGGTAATTATTGTTGTATGCAAACTCAATAAGGGGTAAGTGATCATCCCAACTACCACCGAAATCCAGCACACATGCCCGTAGCATGTCTTCCAAGGTCTGAATAGTACGCTCGGCTTGCCAATTAGTTTGCGGATGGAATGCCGTGCTAAGCTTCACTTGGGTACCTAGACCTTCTTAAAAGGACTTCCAGAACTTGGTTGTAAATTGCGATCCTCTATCTGTGATAATGGATAGTGGAATACCATGATGTCGCACAATTTCCTTGAGGTACAACCTCGCATAATCTTCTACTGAGTAGGTAGTTCTAACCGGAAGAAAATGGGCTGATTTCGTGAGGCTGTCCACAATCACCCATATAAAATCATACTTGTCTCGGGAACGAGGTAACCCCACAATAAAATCCATATTGATGACTTCCCATTTCCAAGTAGGAATTTCCATTGCTTGCAACAATTCTCCTGGCTTTTGATGTTCTATTTTCACTTGTTGGCAATTTGGACACTGAGCTATAAATTCTGCTATGTCCCTCTTCATGCCATCCCACCAGTATATTAATTTAAGATCAGGATACATCTTTGTTGCACCTGGGTGAATAGAATACCGAGAATAATGGACTTCTTCTAGAATTCATCGGCGCAGTTTCGCAACATCCGGAATACATAGCCTGCCTCGGTATCTAAGAATTCCATTCACGAAAGTTTCAAACGGGGACTCCTCTTTTCCATGAGATGTGTATCTGTAATGACACAATTGAGGATCTTCATACTGACACTCTTTCAGTTAAACATTAAGAGATGAAACTGTGGGATCATTAATACCAATCCCTGCACTACCCGAATCAATCACACGTACTCCAAGATTAGCTAATTGATGGAGCTCATGAACCATCTCTTTCTTTTCTGGAGGAACTTCACATAAACTGCCCATTGATCGGCGGCTAAGCGCATCGGCTACTACATTCGCTTTTCCGGGGTGGTATAAAATATCCACCTCATAATCTTTCAATAACTCTAACCACCGCCTCTGTCGCAGATTTAACTCCTTCTGTTTGAAAATGTATTGAAGACTCTTGTGATCTCTATAGATATCAACGTGCACACCATACAAGTAGTGTCTCCACATCTTTAATGCATGAATAACTGCAGCTAATTCGAGATCACGAGTTGGGTAGTTCTTTTCATGTTTCCGCAGCTGTCTCGAAGCATACGCAATGACTCTACCATGCTGCATAAATACACACCCTAACCCAATGCCAGAAGCATCACAATATACCACATAACCATCTGACCCTTCTAGAAGTGTTAAGACTGGAGTTGAGGTTAATCTGTCCTTCAACTCCTGGAAACTACTCTCACAAGCATCATTCCACTGAAATTTAGCTGACTTCTGGGTTAGCTTCGTCAATGGGGATGAAATGGATGAGAAGCCCTCTACGAATCTTCTATAATAACCTGCGAATCCCAGAAAACTGGGAACTTCCGTAGGCGTTGTAGGCCTTGGCCAAGTCTTCACAGCTTTAATTTACTGAGTGTCGACTCGAATGCCATCATCTGAAATAACGTGGCCCAAAAATGTTACAGAATTCAGCCAAAACTCGTACTTTGAAAATTTTGCATATAATTCCCGGGCTCGGAGAATGCCAAGAACAATTCGCAAATGATCTGCATGTTCTGATTCTGTGCGAGAGTACACCATAATATCATCAATAAATACTATCACAAACAAATCCAAGAGTGGCCTGAACACATTATTCATCAAATTCATAAACACGACCGGAGCATTGGTCAGCCCAAACGACATCACCCGAAATTCATAATGGCCATATCTTATGCTGAAAGCTGTTTTGGGAATATCTTCTTCTCTAATTCTCACTTGATAATAACCCGACCTCAAGTCTATTTTAGAAAACCACTTGGCACTCTGTAGCTGATCAAACCAATCATCAATCCTTGAGAGAGGATATTTGTTCTTTATCGTCACCTTGTTCAACTGCCTATAATCGATGCACATTCGGAGGGAACTGTCTTTCTTTCTCACGAACAAGATTGGTGCTCCCCACAGTGATGAACTGGGTCTAATAAACCCCTTCTCGAGCAAGTCTTTCAACTGTGCCTTTAGCTCTTTCAATTCTGCCGGAGCCATTCGATAAGGAGGAATAGAAATAGGCTTAGTGTCCGGCAACACATCAATGGAGAAATAAATTTCTCTTTCGGGAGGAAGGCCTGGAAGCTCATCTGGAAATACATCCGGGAATTCATTCACTACCGGAACTGATTGGAAAGTTGACGACTTTGCTTCAGTGTCATGAACTCGAACTAGATGATAAATATAGCCCTTGGCTATCATCTTTCTTGCCTTAAAGTAGGAAATAAACCTACCTTTTGGAGATGCTGCATTACCCTTCCATTCAAGCACGGGCTCTCCCAGAAATTGAAATCGAACTATTTTCATTCGTCAATCAACGTTAGCATAACATGATGCCAACCAATTCATACCCATAATCACATCAAATGATGATTAGCCGGCATGGATCCTAACGTATCAATACGAGTATTGCTGTGTCAGTCCAGAGGATGATTGACTTTCGAGGCTTGTAGCCCGGTGCATTTATTGTTGTGCTAGTCTAGAGGATGATTAGCCTTTGTGGTTCTTAGCCTGGATTATCGAATGATTGATATTTTCTTGCCTGTGAGTGGCTTGTGGCGATATTGAGTTCGTAAGTGAATTACTTGACACGGTAAACGGTAATGATTTAACTTGATGTGTTCTTCACTTTTGGATTATCTGATGATTTCTTTAAGGTTATTAGCTTATTCTCTCTCTAGATTTGAACTATCATTCATGGATACTATTTTACGAACTTTAATTATCTTATTTTATTTTGTTTACTATTGCCCTTTAGACACTTGCTAAGTACCCAGTACTCAGGCATATCATTTTTGTTTTTAATGGTGTTTCAGGTAACATAGAAGAGCAGGTTCGTGATACGCCAACGAGTTAGGAGGAGATGTTGCTTTTGAGACTATTTAGTGAGCCCACATGATTGTTCGTAACGCACCATTCCATCATTACTTATTTATTTCAATTTTTTGGGCTGCATCCTGATGAGTTAGACATTTATTTATTATCTTAGGAGCTCCATCCATGGAGCGTTGTCAGATTGTTGGTAGTACGTTTGAGTCTTGTAAACTCGTTGAGGAATTTTGCCACATTTGACAACTAAGTATTTTGATTTGACTTCTACTGAATTATCTTTAAGAATGATTATGCTTTCATTCAATTATAAATTACTTCTTTTGTATTTATTAAGATTGTTGTTTCACAGAAAGGATTAAGTTTTCATTGATTACAATAAGGTGCTTCTGGTGTTCTTCATAGCATCAGATGCCTGTTACATCCACGGTGGATTTTAGGGCGTGATAAGCTTGGTATCAGAGCATAGGTTTAGGTGTATCCTAGGAGTTGTCTATGTCTGTGGAGCTGTGTCTAATGGAGTCTTCCTTGTGCAGCCTGATCGCCTACATAATCGAATGACTACCAGGGCATTTATAGGTGTTTCTCATTCTTCTTTACTCTAGATTATGCTATAGAACTTGAACTTCCCTTAGGATCATTTTGACGTGATCGCTAATTTGTGCCTCATAGAAATGGATTTAACTCATTCCGGAGCTACTAACAAAGGGAGTAATGGTACTTCTTATACATCATCTGGCGGACGAGCAGCTAAGATCCCTAACCGTGCCCCAATTGAGGCCAATGCTGAGGTTTTGAACAATAATAGGAACCAAGCACCACCGTCGGTGCCAACTTCGCCTGTGACCCCTGCTGTAGGCATGGCTGAGATTAGGTTAATGCATAATGTGATCTAAATGCTTACCACTCTTGTGGAAGCTCTACAACTGCGTGGAGGTACAAATCCGGCACTGAGAGGTGGAGGAGGACTTAAGAAATTTCTGGGGTTTAATCCGTCAAAGTTATTTGGTTCACATGAAAAAGATGATCCCCAGTACTTTATGGTTGAGACATTCAAAGCTCTAAGGGAAATGGGTGCTCATGGTTCTGGAGCTGTGGAAATTGCAGTATATCAATTGAAAGATATTACCCATGCTTGGTTCGAATTGTGGGAGACTGAGCGGGTTAATAATGCTCCAGCTCCTACTTGGGCTGAATTTGAAGGGGCATTCATGGAAGATTTCAGTCTGATGAGGATCGATGCTAAGTTTGAGAAGACTGAGCAGGGCACTATGTCCATTCATAAGTACAGTTTGAAGTTTACTTGTCTGGCGAGGTATGCAACGTATATGATTCCTAGTGAAAAGCATAAGTTATCTTGATTTGTGTGTGGTTTAGTACCACGTATTAAGTCTATGTGTGTTGCTGTTGCTTTGTCTCCTACTTATATGTTTTCGTCCTTGGTTGGGTTTGCTGTACAGTAAGAAAATTAGAAGGGTGAGGAAAGATTAGAAAAGGAACAAAGTAAGAAGGCCCGATCTATGGCTGGTTTCAGTGGCTTGCATAATAGAGGGCAGAGGAAAGGGTATTCTACACCTACTCAGTCTGGCACTTATTCTAGTGCTAGTGTTCCATCTCGTAGACAAGGTCAGAGAAACAACAATCAGAGCTGATTTTCACAAGGTAACGGCCGACATTCATCTGGCTGGTAGGATCGTATTTGTCACCGTTGCGGTATAAGGGGTCAAGTCAAGAAAGATTATAGGAAGTGGCTTCGTGAATTAGCTAACTCTTTTTGCCAGATAAATAATTCATTTGCTCCTGCTGCTACTAAGAATCCATCAGATGGTAATGCTAATAACACTCCTAATGCTCGTGGTAATGGGACTGGTAAAGTGCTTGTAACACCGCTAATTGGGGACAAGCTTGACTTTATGGTTTGACTTGTATAGAGGCAATTGAATCCTCAGATGCAGTGGTCACAAGTATTCTCACTATTTGCTCTTTTGATGCGTATTCGTTGATTGATCCGGGCTCGAATATTTCTTATGGGTCACTAAATTTTGCTCTTAATTTTGGGATGGAGCCCAAACTACTGCTAGAACCCTTATATATGCATACCCCTATGGGTGTTCCCGTTATTGCTTCTAGAGTTTATAGAAATTGTGTAGTTGTAATTAAAGGTCGTGAGACTATAGCTGACTTATTTGAACTAGAGATGGCAGATTATGATGTGATTATGGGGATGGATTGGTTGTTTGAGAGTTATGCAAATATGGATTGCCGACGTAAATTAGTTTGTTTGAATTCCCTAATGAACCAGTTACTATGTAGAAAGGTGAAATTGCTAAGCCTCGAGAAAGTTTACTTCTTATCTTAAGGCTCATAAAATGATCTCGAAAGGGTGTATTTATTATCTAGTTGATGTCAATGACACTCAAGCCGTAATACTTGAATTTGAGTATGTTCTTATAGTTAATGAATTTCCCAGAGTGTTTCCAAAAGACCTACCGGGCATTCTGCCTGATAGAGTTATTAATTTCGGAATTGATATTCTTCCCGATATTCAACCCGTCTCTATTCCACCATATCGCATGGCGCAAGCAAAGATAAGAGAATTGACAGATCAATTGAAGGACTTTTTGGATAAAGGTTTTATTTGACCAAGTACCTCACCTTGGGGTGCTTCGGTCCTGCTCGTCAGAAAGAAGGATGGTTCTCTTAGAATGTGTGTTGATTATCGTGAACTTAATAAGGTGACCATTAAGAATAAGTATCCTTTGCCTAGTATAGATAATTTGTTCGACCAACTTCAGGGTGTTACGTTCTTTTCAAAGATTGATTTAAGGTCTGCGTATCTTCAGTTGAAAATAAAGGAACAAGATATTCCAAAAATAGATTTTCGTACTCGTTATGGACACTTTGAATTTCTAGTGATGTCCTTCGGCCAGACCAATGCCACTGCTGCTTTTATGGATCTGATAAATCGGTTGTTCAAACCTTTTCTTGATCGTCTCATTATTGTCTTTATTGATGATATTCTAGTGTATTCGAAGAATCATGAGGAACATTCAGATCACTATAGAATAACCTTAACAACGCTTGAGGAGAAAAATCTTTATGCTAGATTTTCTAAGTGTGAGCTCTGGCTTAATTTTGTGGCTTTCTTGGGCCATGTGGTGTCTAGTGAAGGTATTAAAGTTGACCTTTAGAACACTAGTGCAACAAATATTCGTAGCTTTTTGGGTTTGTCAAGTTACTATCAGAAATTTATGGAAGGTTTCTCAGGTATAGTCGCACCACTGATGAAATTGACTCAGAGAACTGCTAAATTTCAATGGTCTGAAGCCTCTGAAAAGAGATTTCAAGAGCTTAAGGTGAGATTGACTTCGGCTCCTATTTTGACTCTGCATTCAGGGTCTGGTAGTTACGTAGTTTATTATGATGCTTCCAGAATTCTGTTGGGTTGTGTGTTGATGCAGAATAGTAAGGTGATCGCCTAGGCTTTGCGACAGTTGAGAAGCATGAGAAGAATTATCCGACTCATAATTTGGAATTGGCTGTTGTGGTCTTTGCTTTAATGATTTGGCGTCACTACTTGTATGGTGAGCACTGTGATGTCTTCACTAATCACAAGAGTTTGCAATATATCTTCAAGCAGCGAAAGTTGAATCTCAGATAGAGAAGATGGTTAGAGTTATTGAAATATTACGACTTGAACATCTTGTGTCACCCTAGTAAAGTGAATGTTGTTGCTGATGCTTTTAGCCAAAAATCTAAGGGTACATAAGCATATTTACATGCTCAGGATATGCAAATGGGTAGGAAATTGAAAGACTTGATAGTCTTGGAGTCGGACTAGATGAAACTTAAAATGGGGAGTTAGTAGGAGTCACGCAAGCGCGATCTGATATTATGGAGAGAATTAAGTCTAAGCAATATGACTATGGACTTTTGGTAAAGCTACGAGATGGGATCGAGAAGGGTGAGTACACTTCATTTACCGTTGGTGCTGATGATTATCTTTTATGATTTCAAGGACGCTTATATGTCCCTGATGTTAATGGCCTTCGACAAGAATTCATGTATGAAGCGCATAGTTCCAAATATTTTGTGCATCCGGGATCCACCAAGAAGTATAAGGATTTGAAACAACACTATTAGTGGAAGAACATGAAGGTAGATATCTCTAACTTTGTGGCTAAGTGTTTGAACTGTTAGGAGATGAAGGATAAACACTAAAGACCTGGTGGTTTGGCTCAGAACATCGATATTCTCCAATGGAAGTGGGAAATGGTTAATATGGACTTTGTCATGGGTTTCCCCGCACAAAGTCCAAGTTCGATTCTATTTGGGTAATCGTGGAAAGCTCACAACGTCTGCTCATTTTCTTCCGGTGAAAACATCGGATACTGTGGCATATTACGCCAATTTATATTTGAATGAAATTGTTAGGTTACATGGGGTTCTGACATCGATCATGTTACACCTTGGCGATTTCATGTCGTTTGCATTATGAGTAAGCTAATGTAAGCTCAAAGCGGACATGAAGCCCTTATAAGGCTAAGGAGAGTATCTAACAATTCGATGTATGTACCTTGAGGTTTCAGAGTCATATGAAGCGGCGGAAGTAAGTTTATGGAAAGATTGGAAATCGAGTCGTGTTTTGGGAAGATTTCGGATCATTTGAGTTATACATTCCTTAGAATTACCCTAAGGGGGATCTGTAGGTCCCCTTAGATAGTAAATAAATTCTTATACAAGTGCCAAGAAGGTTCCATAAGGATTGGAGGTCAAACGAATCGAAAAGAACTCATTTTGGGAAACCGGGGAAAATGAGCAATATGCGGCCGCATACTCAGTATGTTGAGCCGTAAATTGGCAGAAAACTCACCCAATTTTCTGGTCTCACTGCCCAACCTCCTCCCCAAGTATAGGAGGGGAGATACGGCCGCATATCCATTATGCTGAGCCGCATCTCCACAGCAAATTGGGGGGGGGGGGGAGGGGGGGCTTTGACACCATTTTAAATGCCAAGATTCCATTTTCATATCAACCTCCCACACTTATTTCCCCCCATTTCTAAAGAGTTCTTGAAGGTTCTACAATGCTCCAAAACCTTTCATACCATCAAGAGAGAAGATCAAACATCAAAACCTCAAGAAAATCCATGGAAGGTGATTGTTCTTGTTTCTCCCCAAGGTGGTGATGGACTTGATCTAGGGAGGAGTTGAGTAAGGTGAAGTTCTTCTATTATAAGGTACCTTCTCCCTATTATTTATATGATTGAGTTGATGTAAAGGTTAGGTACTCTTGTAAAGGAAAAGAATTAAAGTGGAGAAGTCATAAAGTGTTGAAGTGAAGTTGATAACTATGAGATGAACTTTAAAGGGGATTTTGGATAAATTTGAGATTAAATTGAATATAACTTCTTGATTATGATATTGTGGATGTTATTACTATTGTTTGGAGTTGTTTTGTAATATGATGGAAGCCGATAAAATAGGGGAAGTGCTGGCCAAATTTCGTTAGCTCGCTAATTATACTAGTTTGAACTTAAGAGTATTTTCAAGTCTTAACCTTAGTATAAATCCTCTTGAATGTATATTTTGTGGGCTTGGGAGGAGAACTTTATGTAGTTAAAAAGACGTAAAGGTATGTTAAGGATAACCCTTTCTTTCCAAAGGCATGATTTCCTTATTGTAAATGCATCTAAGATATCCATAATGTCCTATTTCCTAGAAACTAGAGGCTCATGACATTCAAGGTTCTTATGATATTATTGATAAAAAGTTTTTCATGATGATGATGATGGTGATTCCATAATAGAAAACGGGGATTTACTAAGTTTATGTCACCCTGATAGAGTTGTAATGCTTCCTTTGGATACTCATGTATGTCATATGTGAATATAGCTATTTTCTGACACCGAACTTATATGTCCGGGTATGATATTTATTGTGCACACCACTGCAGCTAGGTACATATAACACCGAGCCCTGTTATGGCCGAGTACGAACAACACCAAGCCTTGTTATGGCCAGGTATGAGCGATACCGAGCCTATATGGCCGGGTATGGTATCGTATATGTATATGTATGAAATTTTCCCTTCAGAGAAAGGTTAAGTATGCATGACAATCGTCTCAATAGGTATTATGAGGTATAGGTTGTTCTCTTTATCTTATGTTATCTTCATGAGTTCATCATGTTGCTATTCATGCCTTACATACTCAGTTGATTGTTCATACTGACATATTTTTGTTTATGGACGCTACGTTCATACCTGCAGGTAAACAAGGAGACAGACCAGACCCTTAGGCTGCTTCATCAGTGATTGCATAGAGGTGCTCCATTTGATCCGGAGTTGCAATTTAGTTGGTACTATTTTTTTTGTGTACATACTTGGGCATAGCGGGGTCCTGTCCCGTCTTTATGATATTACATTCTCCATGTAGAGGCTCGTAGACAAGTGTACATAGCCGGATATCCCATGACCTTATCGGTTTATATTTTGTATATCATTTTTGGTAGCCTTGGCAGCTTGTATATACGGGCATAGTGAATGATGTTTATATAGATGTGCCTATGCTCGATGGAACTTGTGTCTTTTGGTTTGTGGTAACTATGAGTTAGCTATGTGGCTCACCTAGATGTGATTATGAGACTATGATGAGAGGTGCTTGGTAGGTTAGCTCCAGGTGCCCATCATGGCCCTCCGATTGGGTCATGAAATATCATATCTAACAGAGGTACGCAATTCATTGCTCATTTGTAGAAATCATTCCAAGAAGGTTTGGGAACTCGAGTAAACTTGAGCACTGCCTTTCATCCTCAGACAGATGGGCAGACAGAGAGAACTATACAAACTCCGGAAGACATGTTATGGGCATGTGAAATTGATATTGGAGGTAATTGAATGAACATCTACCTCTTGTGGAATGGACAACAATATTTATCAAGTAAGTATTCAGATGGATCCGTATGAAGCACTTTATGGGAGGCACTATAGATCTCCAATTGGGTGTTTTTAGCCCACCAAAGTAGAACTATTTGGTTCCGACTCAGTTTATGAAGCAATCGAGAAGATGAACCTCATTGTGCAACAACTGAAGACAACACAGAGTCGACAAAAGTTTTATACATATATAAGGCGTCATGAGTTAGAGTTTGCTGTTGGTGATAAAGTTTTCTTGAAAATATCGCTAATAAAGGGAGTTATGCAGTTTGGTAGAAAGGGTAAAGTTAGGTCTCGTTTTATTGGCCCTTATGATATTGTTAGGAGAATGGGGAAAGTGGCTTATGAGTTCTAGTTACCCTCTGAGATGGCCATGGTCCATCCTCTGTTTCACATTTCGATGTTGAGGTTGTATAAACCTGATCCTTCTCATATCTTATCTCATGAGGAGATTGAAATCAATGAAATGTTGTCTTATGAAGATGAACCTGTGCAAATCTTAGATAGGCAAGCTAGAAAGTTGAGGACGAAAGATGTAGCTTCAGTGAAATTCCTGTGCCAAAATCATAATACTGAAGAAGCAACTTGGGAAGCAGAGGAGAGCATGAAGAAGAGATACACTCACCTATTTCCTGTTCTAGGTATGTGTTGAACTTTTCAATTATTGGAGCCTTGCGAAGGTGTAGATTAGAAGTGAAAATTCCTTCTTTTGTGTTATGGCTCAAATGATATGGTTGTGGGGAATCTTCGTGAGGATCGCATTATTTCTTTTGGAAGTTAAGACGTGATATTTAAGGGACAGTTTGTCTTTCAAACTCTAGAAATTTTGAGAAGTTGAGGCTTAGTGAAAATCTTAGGCTGTGACCTTCATTCATGAATGAATGATCCTGTGGGGGGATGATGTCACACTCCATGAATTTGGGTTAGGTGTGAACATATTAAACGGGAATGAATGTGACATTTTAGGCATATAAAGTCCTATCAAGATGAGTTTGGATGGAAATAGTTGATTTATGATCGAGAGCAAGTAGTGAAGCTCGTCAGAGTTCTTAAACTCATCTAAGTTTCGATAATTCTCACTTTTAGGCCAGTTTTGTGAAAATCTACTGAGCATTTGGGAAGAATTTTTCTAATAGAAGTTGTAGATCTTTGAAATAACTTTCCAAAGATATAAGGTAGAGTTTAAAAAGAGTTGTCAGCAAAACGTTATGCCCATTTTACTGAAGCCTTTCGGGGACACTGGCTGGGATATGGCCGCAAACTCAAAATGCGACGTTGCATACACTTCTCATATTAGGAAAATTTTGAATGTTTCTAGAATGAATTTTCTGTCACGACCCAAATCGGAGGGCCATGACTTACATCCCATGCCCTGCCTAACTGAGCGTCACCATGCCATTCCTTTTTATATTAATCCCATGCAAGCTATTAAGTCATTTATCCTTCATTTGTCATTATTTCAACATGAAAACTCAATGAAACTCCTCGCAGGGAATATACATGAACATACAGCCTACATTTCCGCTATAAACAACAGAATGCATACCAACATACCATGTACAAGACACTGTCTCCAAAGTCTTTAACATAACCAAGATTCCATAACATAAGTCGGGACAGGGACCCGACGTACCCATAATGCATATGACACATATATGTACACAAGTACTCCGACTCGGCAATACTCAGAACAAAAGTGGAGTTTACCAATCCAGCTGATAGCCCGAGAACAATCTACAACAAGTGTTCTCTACTCGTCTGTATACACCTGCGTGACATGAAACACATCGTCCGCAGGCAAAGGGACATCAGTACGAATAATATACCGAGTATGTCAAGCCGAAATGAATCAATATGGTAAGACCCCAATGATAAGAAGGGTGTCAGAATCATCATGTACCTATGACTGCCACTGAGGGATATGAATATGCATATTATACTTTTGAAAACATTTTAATATTTATATACCGTTACCCATTCGCTCCATCGATCTTCGCCCCATCGGACATCATATCATATCAGGCCCTTTCAGGCATCACCATCATCATATACCAGCTTATCAGGTGGTTTGTGTATATAACACCTTTCCCTTTCCCATTTCTCATAAAAATCATGATACATAAGTGTGTAAGTGTGTGTATATATACATATACAAATGTAAAATTTTTATATCATGCATGAGAATAACTAGTAAGATCATGTGACATTTTCCGAAGTGACATAAGAGTCTTTCATCCTCCGATTTCATTTTGAACTTTATTACCATCATCATATACCCTATTCGGGACTTAGAACCAATCGTGAGAGTGTTTAGGAAATATGACAACTTTATGTATGCCTTTTTGGGACTTAGGAACCAGTACAACCATAAGTTCGAATAACAATGAATAGACATCTCTAGTCTTTTACGAATGGTGTCTTTATGAAGTTCGTTCGATTACATTTCGTTCCGTCATAGATCATGCCAAAATGAAAGAAGCGTTAGCCCTAACATACCGTATTTGTTTACTGTTAGTATTCAACGTTTGTCATCCAACGTTTGCCAATCTATAACAAGGCATTTAGAATCACGGTTAGCCATCAGAACTCTCTTAGGCCATACTTAAGCTAGTAGGTGTTTTACGTGAATTCGGGCATCATTTCCTTTATAATATCAATTTCCATCCAAGACCAAATTCAGCCTAAGACAACTATACAAAATCAATAACAACATATGTACATGTTAATCCATCAAAACTGTTCCAAATGATCCCATAATCTTTACCAAAACAGTCCACAGTACACCTTCCTTGCCTTGATCTTCTAGCTTCAAGTTTATAGTGTTCCTTTCAATAATCCATTCCATGAACACACATATACATACAAACATCCTATTTATGTTTAACCATGATTCCCATCCTTGACAATATCTACAAATACTTCAAAAATAGTCCAACATTACAACAACAACATATATATATTCTTTCACCTTTATCTTCAAGATTCATCAACCAAACAACATATCCAACCCTACTATTACATCAAATACATTAAGAAGGGATAGAATCTTACCTTTATGAAGTTATTTCACCTATAAGTATGCTCCAATATCAGCAACAACAATAGCAACCTAACATTTCTCCTTCCACCAACACCTTTCCTATGTTACCTTGACTTTGGAGGGGTTTACTTTGAGCTTAAACTTGTAAAAACTGCTCTATAAGCTTGGGAGGGGTCTAGGGGTTGTGTACAAAGAGTTTTAAGGTCTGGCGATGAGTTACAAGTGAAAGGGGTGAACTGAGCATCAAAATAAATACACAAAGGTCAGCACCACCCCCATTTCACGGTCCAATTTCATGGACCGTGAAACTGGCTGTGAAACCATTCCAGTGCTGCCAATTCTCAACCACTAATCCATAGTAGTTTCTTCCCCATTTTCATGGGCCGTGGAACCGTGAACTGCCTCCTACCAACTTTCCGACGAAACGTATTCTTTCTGATATATTTGGCTTCCAACTCCCATATCCTTTACATAACATGTTTACCAACATGTATTACTCCGAAACACATCTTTAGACTACTTGTACAACTTTCCAAAAGGTCCTTAATACAAGTTTACGACAATTGGATTATAACTAAAACTTAACGTACGAAGGGGGTGGGGATGCAACCCTATCATCTTCACTAGCTTAAGGAAACTTCGTAACTTTCCTAAAATACATTAGTTTACTTACGACATGAATGATGCAAGATTTTTTGTGGTGTCACACACTTGCCCCCCCCCCCCCCCCCCCAGGAACATTTGTCCTTGAATTTTAATTAGTATCATAATTCGTCCATGATGTCAATGTTGTTACCTCTATTCGAATGCTCATCGGATACCATTCGACTTACCTTAAGCTGTTATCATTGAACTTCCTTTTTGTCATTCTTCCCTTTTAACGATTCATCCCTCTTGTCAAGATTAGTTCATAGTATTGCATATTAACTATAAGGTCATTCGGAGTTCTCCTTGTTAACATTTATGACTAGCTTATCCAATTTGGAATCGTTTTCCCACCATATCCGTTTTTTGGTCCTAATTTACACAAGTTGTTCATTTTCTTATTGTGTCTGCATATTCCATCCTGATGTTTACCTTTTTTTTGGAACTTTTATCCCCATTACTTCATGGAGTTCCCTTTTTTTATATTTATACTTTCAATCCCATCTTTCACGTAACATTCTCTATCTTTTTGCTTTGGAATAGGAAATTCCTCTTCGACTAAGGCCTCCATTGTTGTTTTACCTCGTCGTTCGCCCAATCGTTACTTGCATCAATAATCCTTTACCATGCCCCTTCTTAATGTTCCAGATATCCATATATTGGAAAAAAAATATCCCTTAGTCTGTCATTATGTAGAGGTTCCATTATGTTATGACTTAAATTTTGATAGTCATATTTTCCTATGGCAATTTCTTCTTATCTCTTCGTATGTCGGAGTATTCCTTGATAGAGTACTTGTCTTTCCTAAAAGCGACCTAGCGTTGTTATCCTTACCCTTCTGTTCTTTCATTTCATTCCTCTTCCATTCATCCTTTCTAGTTCGAGCACTTACCGTTCTCCTTCGGTTAAGTAGTAAGCTACATCTATGTCTCTATTATGTGTGGACCCTTTAAACTTGTCATATAATATTCCATTTCATCGTCACTTGGTTCCAATTTATCTTACTGAGAATCATTCTTATTCGAAACCTTTTTTGGACATACCATATCATTAATTTCCATTTTACATGGATATCATCGGTATTAAGTATATTCTTTCCCTTGCTGTTTTCTGTTCTTATCTTATCCTATCGTTAGGCTAATAATATCTTACTTCATATTTAATCCTTCCAAGTCCCCACATTTTGAATGATGTCGATTATATGTTTCTTTGCAAGTTGTATGGAGGTACACTATTATTTGTATAATTTGCAACTATTTTTCCTCTTGTTATACTAAGTCTGTCGTCTTCGGTTTCTAAGATTGCTTGGCGAGTAACTTGATGCTTATCTTTCTAACTTTCTCCTTTCGAGTTTGTGCTGTCATCGCCCTTACAACCATCCTCTTATGTTATTCCTTACTTGTCATCTTCACAAAGCTGTCATTGATGTGTTCGTTACTTATTTAAGTGAAACTGGTCCTATGGCAGAAGTCCCCTTTGAAATCTAAATTCTCATGGAATTTCGCCATCTTCCCAACCATAGTCTATTTTACCTCTTTATGTCTCTTGTCGATCATTAGTAAACCATATTCAGTTTGGTATCAGACTGAAGCCTGTCATATAGCAGTAGTTTTTCTCACAACCCTAATGCTTGTATGCCTACACCGTCGTTCTCCCAATCTTTGGTTGAATTCTTTCCTTAATAATTTTATCTCATATCATTTTTAATCCTATCAATACGTTGTTGTCGCCTTATTTAATATCACCCAATGGCCTCCCTGTGTATCTCCACCTTAGTCACAATTTATAGTATAATCATTTCTCGCCTTTGGTACTCCTATCTTGTGATCTCGCCAATCGTAGTCGTTCTTCATTGTTCTAGGTTCGTCTCCTCAATAGGCCAACATCATTTCTTTTCTATCCAGGATGTCTCTTGCATTTGAATTAAATTTTACACAATCATTTTTTGACATGCGCTCTGCATTACGGTTTCTCCTCCTCATTAATGTTGCATCCTTAACTCCATCCTCCTCTTCCCTTGTACGTCTCAATTGCTTACTTTAGTTCATCTCCTTTTTCTTTCCCAAGCTTCTTGTTTTCGCATTTTTCCTTCCTTACTTTACCTTAAATCTGGCCTTCCAAGTTTTTGTACTGCTCTTGAGTCAAATTAATTGTTCTTTCTTTCCCTTTAACACTTTTCCCATATCATTCGTAGTAATCTTCTCTAGCATATCTTAGTTTGTCCGGGATTTATAATAGTTTTTCTCTTAATTCGTTATCTTAGAACGTCATAAGAGTTTCATGCTATCCTCTTCCTCAGTTCCCTATTTGTTTAAGCACTCGAGGTCCTTTCTCTCTTTTGCCATAGAAAACATATTCGTACCTCTTAGCAACCATCTTACTTATCGTATAATCCTGCTATTCGTCCTTCCTTATTTAAAATAATCTCTTAATGTCTAAACTAAATACTTGTCATCACTTCTCTTCTAATTATTCGTTACTAAGTCACTTCTATTCTGTCATAACATTTCAAGTTACGGGGAATTTCGGCAGAGTTTCCCCTATATTTCATAGTATTCTGAACATGCACACAGCCCAAAAAATACATCCAATGCCTCATAGGGCCAAACATATAAATACACACTATACAACAAGACTCACATCCTGTATCGCAATCAAACATCCTTCCTTATAGGTTCGGTTCCATAATCTAAACTTTTGTCAACCTACTTCCTTATACCTTTCCTTCGTTTCTTTCTTCCCACTAGTTGATTTTAATAACCTTTAAATATTCTGATTACCCTTGCAATCTTTTACCAATCTTACATATGCCCTTACCTCAATTATAGATCGTCTTACGTCTTCACCTCGTATTTCCATGACACTGCACCTGTTGCAACTTATTGGTCATATACTCCTTACCAATTCTTTTATCTCTAGTTATCTAATATCTAATAAACAAAATTGTTCATCGGATTATATTCCATACATATTTTCCCTGCACTTCCTTCTAGTGCCCACACCTCAATTAGTCGTACCATCGCCTTTTCATTATAATGATTTTTCAACACTTTACCAATAAATATAGATTTTAATCCATTGTTTGTCATAATCCTTCAATTATCGTTCTTCCTTAATGCTGACCCTTTGCTTCTTTTCCTGAACAATTAATAATACTACGAATTGTTGTCATTATGCAATATGCATATCTCGAATTTACCCTCATCTTATTCTAGAATTCTATCAAAACAATAAATTTACTTTTCATTTTGACTTAGTCTTGAAATTCTGACAAACGTGGTCCTTGCCACGTTTAGAAATTGTTCTAACAATGGCTAGGGAAATTCTTCCTCTTGTTGCCCTTCCACCAGCTATTCACCAACAACCGTATTTTCTACAAACGTGCTAAATATGTGAACCTTGTTCACAGAAGGCCTTGCCTCATCCGATGGTCTACTATAATACAAATTTTGAGGATGAAATCCCGTCACATGTGTGCTCTTGTCTTGCCCTGATAGGGCCAGGGGTGAAACTGGTGACATCGGAGCTCCTCCCGGCTCCCCCAAACTAATCGAAACTAACGATACCTGTTGTGTTGTGTCATCCTGAATCTCTAACGGGTCTGTCTCCATAGAAGAAATGCCTTCAGATGGATCCGTCTCAATAAAGGGCATATTGTTACGCCTCCTAGTTTCGTCCGTTGAGATTCGTTAGCTGTTAGTTGTCCTAATCGTGGAAACTGGGCTATCTTCTAGGATATATGAGATTATATGTTCCCATATTATGGTTATGGGAGTTTAAGCTCCTAAAATAAGCAACGGAAGGATTTGAGAACAAGCAAATTAAGGAATTGAGTTTGTCAGAACTTTGGGAAAACTTGGAAAACATTTTGGACAGGATTTTGGTCCAACTTGGGAGAGGTATATCTCCTAGAATATGAGGAGTTTTGGCGTGTTTCGTTTATCTAAATTGAATTTCATTGAGTCTAGTTTCTGACGCAACAAACCGTTTTTCAATGTGACATCGGAGTAAATTGTTATGGGTATTTTAAGACAGACTGTTCAAACAAAACATTTTGATGGACAAGTTTGATGGACCGCAGAAATTTTTGCGGCCTGTCAAATGGTATCTTCCCAGCATAAAACAGTCACAGTGAGCCATGTTTGGCTGGGCAGTTTGACGGAGCATTTTGACGGCCGGTCAAAGTGGGCGCAAGATTTCCCGACGGGATTTTAAGCTACGCTTTATAAATTTCATTTCACTTCATTTGGGCATTTTATTTTCTCAAATCAGATCCAAGAGCTCTCCAAAAACCCTCTCTTCAACTCCATAAACTAATCTAAACCAAATCCAAGAGAATTAAGAGATTCAAGTGCTAAGAAGCTTGCTAGGGCTTGTGGAACTCAAGTTTTCCTTGGGTATTGATGTTAGAGTTTTTCACTTTGGTGGAATAACTTGATCCAAGACTTGTTCTTGTGTGATTAAGTTAAGATTTCACATCTTTTACATATGGTTAAGGTTCTTTGATTGTTATGCCATGTGGGTAAAGGAAAAAAAGTGGAAATAAAGTTCAAGTATAAATTTGGAGATATTATGAGCTATAGGTTAACTTGAATTGAAATTCTTGGCATGCTAGGAGTATAATCTTGTTGTGGATGTTATAGATGATGTTGAGGAAATATTGTATGTAAGCATATATGGTGTTTTGTTGTAGCCATTGTTATCAATGATCATGAAAAGGAGTTGTGGGATTGGATGATGCTTAACTTGAATGAAATATCTTTATTTTGGTATTATTGATAATATCCTAGTTGATTGGAGTTGTTTTGGAATTTGGTAAAGTAGATGAAATGGGGGAAATGCTGCCCAATTTTTGCTAGCTTACGAATTATACTCGTTTGAACTTAAGGGTGCCTTTGAAGCCTAACCTTGGTATGAACCCTCATTAATGTAGATTTCTCGAGCTTTGGAGGTGAACGTTAAGTAGTTAAGAAGACATAAAGGTATGTAAGGCGAACCCTTCTTTCTTAAGGCATGATCCCATTGATGTATACCTTCATGTGAAATCCATAGTATCTTCCATGATGATTTCATTGCTAGAATCACTAAAGCTCATGATCTTGATATTCTCACGATACCGTTGGTCCCATCCTATTATAGTTGATCCTCTAAGGAAGGATATAATGAAAATGATGGTGATGATGATGATGTTGAGGACATGTATGTACTCCTATGTATATATATATATATATATATATATATATATATATATATATATATATATATATATATATATATATATATAATTATATATTAATGTATGACTACTAAGAACACCGAGCATATATGGTCGGGTATGATATCTATTGCGCGCACACCACTGCAGTTGGGTACGGATGACACTAAGCCTTGGTAGGGCCTGGTATGTATAACACCGAACCTTTTCATGGTCGGTTATGTAAGACACCAAACCTCTATGGTCGGGTATGATACTACAATATGTATAAATGTATGAAATGGAAGTCTCCCATTAGAAAGAGGGTAAGTAAATATAATGAACGTCGCTAGTGGTATAAATGGTTTTTTCATTCCATGACTTTTCTATCTTATTTTATTTCTCATGCTTCCATTATGTTGTTGATTATGCTTTACATACTCAGTACATTATTCATACTGATGACCTTTTGTTGCTGGACGCTGCGTCATGCCTGCATGTGGACAGGGAGATAGACTTGACCCATACACTGCTTGTGCAGAGACTTCATAGAGGAGCTTCATTTGACTCAGAGTTGTAGTTGTTGGTACTATTCTTTTGTGTATATGTATTGGCATGGTGGGGCCCTGTCCCGTCCTTATTATGATATTCATACTCTTCTTAGAGGCTCGTAGACAGTCATATATAGGAGATGTCTTTCGCCTTGTCGGCTCGCGTTTTGGTATATTATTTTGTTAGCCTTGTCGTCTTGTGTATATGTGTAAGGGCATAGTTGTTAACGTTGATATATAAAGATGTTTTTACCATTGAAAATGGCATTATTGAGGCATAAAATTGTTAAAAGGCCATGTGGCTCACCTAGAGATGAATGTGAATGTACGATGAGAGGTGCCCGGTGGGTTAGCTCCGGGTGCCCGTCATGGCCCTCCGGTTGGGTCGTGACAAAAGTGGTATCAGAGCAGTTCTGTCATAGGGTGTGTCTACGAGCCGTGTCTAGTAGAGTCTTGTTTATGGGTGTGTTGCGCGCCATACTTATAAACAGGAGGTTGCGGGCATTTTAGGAATGAATGACCTTCTTTCTTCATAAATCGTGTGATAGAGCCATGTATAAGGATTTATTTTCCTTTAACCATATGTTTTATATTTTAGAAATGCCTGTAAAGAGGAAAGCCACGGCAGCCCAAAAGGGCAAAATAGTGGCAGAAAAGCGGGCTGAAAGAGTACCACCAATGGTTATAGAGGAAGGTGAGTCCCAGAATGAGGTTCAATCTCATTCCTCTCATTCGTTGCTTATTTCTGAGGAGCATGAGGAAGTCTCAGCCCCAGCTCCAGCATCGCCAGCTCCCCCACCAGAGGCTTCGGGCCAAGAGATGAAAGAAGCCATTCAATTGTTGACTCAATTGGTTGGCGCTTAGGCCCAGCGGCAAAATATAGGTCATGGTGATAGGGAATTTAGTGCAAGAGCCTATGATCTTATTAGCTTGAACCCTCCGAAGTTCTTCAGGTCAAAATCGGATGAGGACCCTTAAAACTTTATTGATCGAATATTCAGGACACTTCAGTTAATGCATGCTTCCGATGTTGAATCGGTGGAGTTAGCATTGTATAGGTTGCGGGATGTAGAGGTTCATTGATATACGTTTTGGTTGTCTTCTAGGGGAGTTAATGCACCTCTCCCGGTATGGCAAGAATTTGTTGATGCTTTCCTACGATATTACTTACCTCCAGAAGTTCGTCGGGCTAGATCCGACAAGTTCTTGAATCTTAGGCAAGGAAGCATGAGTGCTTTAGAGTATAGTCTCCCCTTAGATTCTTTGGCTAGGTATGCTCCGGCCATGGTAGCGAATATGGGTGATCGAGTGCATCGATTTGTGAGAGGCCGAGGGCCACATTTGATGGATAAGTGCTTGACTGCGTCCCTTCAGGATAATATGGATATTTCTCGCATTCAAGACCATGCCCAGAATATGGAGGAAAGCCAACAACCGTAAAGAGGCGAGCCTGAGCTTGACATAGGTTATCACAAGAGTTCCGATTGGTGAGTTTAGAGGAGGGCAAAGACAACAGTTTTCTAGGCATTCAGGCCATCCCATGACTAGTGCGCCTCCGCAGTTTACGGGCCAGAGATTTGATAGATCTACTCACTCTGGGACGAGTCAGAGTTTTGGAGCTTCAGGTTCTCATTACAGAGGCGACTCGAGTCAGACAAGGCCACCCATGCCACGATTCTCTAAGTGTGGGAAGCTACATTGGGGCCAGTGTCGACTAGGTTCAGATGTTTGCTATGCATGTGGTCGGCCAGGCTATATCATGCGTGATTGCCCCTCAATTGGTAGTAGGGGTATGATCCAGCCTTCAGGGTCAACAACCGGGTTTTCATCATCTATACGCCCTCCGAGCAAGGCTTTCAAACACTAGTTAGTAGCGGTAGAGGTAGAGGAGGAGCTCTCAGTTCTACTGGCCCTCAGCACCATATTTATGCATTGGCCGGGCGACCGGATCTTGAGTCTTCCCCTGATGTCGTCACACGTATATTATCGATATTTTCTCATGATGTATATATTTTGATAGATCCAGGCTCCACATTCATATATTACTCCTTATATTGCTGGTCGATTTGGGTTGAAACCGGAGTCAATTAAACCTTTTGAGGTATTGACACCCGTTGGTAAACCGGTAATAGCTAGCCGAGTATAAAAAAATTGTGTAGTTGTGATTTGTGATCATCATACTATGGTCGATTTACATGAGTTGAAAATGGTAGACTTTGATGTTATTATGGGCATGGATTGGTTGGCTACTTGATATGCCAATGTTGATTATAGAACGAAAATAGTTCGTTTCCAGTTTTTGGGAGGACCAGTTTTGGAATGGAAAGGAAATACAGCGTCCTTGAGAGGTAGGTTTATTTCTTATCTCAAGGCGAGGAAAATGATTGCAAAAGGTTTTATTTACCATTTAGTCCGGGTTCAAGATATAGAAGCCGAATCGCCGACTCTTCAGTCTGCCCCAGTAGGGAATGAGTTTCCAGATGTATTCCTGGATGAGCTTCCAGGCCTTCCTCCAGAGCGGGAGATTGATTTTGCTATTGATGTGTTACCGGATACTAAACCCATAACTATTCCTCCTTATAGAATGGCTCCCGTAGAGTTGAGAGAATCGAAGGAGCAATTGAAGGACTTGCTTGAGAAAGGCTTCATAAGGCCTAGTTCATCCCCGTGGGGAGCACCCGTGTTGTTTGTGAGAAAGAGAAATGGCTCCTTGCGAATGTGCATTGACTATCAGCAACTGAATAAGGTGATGATCAAGAATAAATATCAGCTTCCAAGGATTGATGATTTATTTGATCAATTTCAGGGTGCCAGATGGTTTCCAAAAATATATTTGAGATCCGGGTATCATCAGGTGAGATTTAGGGAGGAAGATATTCCTAAGACGGCCTTCAGAACAAGATATGGTCATTTCGAGTTCCGGGTAATATTGTTTGGGCTAACTAATGCACTGGCAGTATTCATGGAATTGATGAACAATGTGTTCAAGCCTTTCTTAGATTTATTTGTGATTGTGTTCATTGACGATATTCTTGTATATTCTCGATCCGAGGCAGAACATGCGGATCATTTACGTACTGTCCTTAGAGTTCTCCAAACTCAAGAGCTATTTGCAAAATTTTCAAAGTGCGAGTTTTGGTTGAATTCGGTGACCTTTTTGGGGCATATTATTTCAGCCAATGGTATTCGAGTAGATACACAAAAGATTGAGGCTGTGAAGACTTGGCTAAGGCCTACAACGCCTACAGAGGTTCGTAGTTTTCTGGGCTTAGCAGGTTATTACAGAAGGTTCGTAGAAGGATTTTCTTCTATCTCTGCACCACTCACGAAGTTAACCCAGAAATTAGCTAAATTTCAATGGACAGATGCTTGTGAACGTAGTTTTCAAGAGTTAAAGAATAGATTAACTTCTGCCCCTGTCCTAACACTTCCAGAGGGATCAGAAGGCTATATTGTCTACTGTAACGCTTCAGGTGTTGGATTAGGGTGTGTGTTGATGCAATATGATAGGATGATTGCGTATGCTTCAAGGCAGTTGTGAAAACATGAGAAAAATTTTCCAACCCATGATCTTGAGTTAGCTACGGTGATTCATGCATTGAAGATGTGGAGACACTATTTGTATGGTTTCCATGTGGATATCTATACGGATCACAAGAGCCTTCAGTATATTTTCAAGTAGAAAGAATTGAATTTACGATAATGGCGATAGTTGGAGTTGTTGAAAGATTATGATGTTAACATCCTATATCATCCCGGGAAGGCGAACGTTGTGGCTGATGCTCTTAGCCGTAGATCTATGGGAATTTTATGTGATGTTCAGCCAGAGAAACGAGATTTAGCTCGTGAGCTCCAGCAATTAGCTATTCTAGGAGTTCGGGTAGTGGACTTAGGTAATGTAAGAGCTACCATTCAGAATTCAGCGGTCTCGTCACTAGTGGTTGAAGTGAAAAAGCGCCAATACGAGGATCCCATGCTAGTTCACTACAGAAATACACTTCCTCAGAAAAAGAATTCATCATTTGAGATTTCTAGAGATGGAGTTCTCTGATGCCGAGGCAGGTTATGTGTTCCAGATGTCGTAGGATTACGCCGCCAATTATTGAGAGAAGCCCATTATTCTTGTTATTCTTTTCAGCCCAGAGCAACGAAAATATATCATGATCTTAAATCCATATATTGGTCGAATGGAATGAAGAAAGACATAGCAGAGTTCGTGGCCCAATGTCCTAATTGTCAGTAAGTTAAAATTGAGCATCAAAAGCCTGGTGGATTGTTGCAAGCTATGGAAATTCCAACTTAGAAATGGGAAGTGATTAATATGGACTTCATTGCAGGCTTGCCTCGTTCTAGGCATAAATATGATTCTATATGGGTAATTTTGGATAGACTTACGAAGTCAACTCATTTCCTACCAGTCAGGACTATATATGTAGCCGAATATTATGCAAAGCTTTATGTCAAAAAGATAGTGCGACTCCATGGTGTTCCAGTATCTATTATTTCCGATAGAGGGAAACAGTTTACCGCAAATTTCTGGAAGTCTTTTCAAGAAAGTTTGGGGACTCAAGTGAGTCTTAGTACAACATTTCATCCACAGACAGATGGGCAAGCTGAGTGTACCATCCAGACTCTAGAGGACATGCTACGGGCATATGTATTGGATTTTAGAGGTAGTTGGGATGATCACTTACCTCTTATTGAGTTTGCGTATAACAATAGTTATCATTCTAGCATCCAAATGGCCCCATATGAGGCTTTGTATGGGCGCATGTGCAGATCGCCAATTGGGGTGGTTTGAAGTAGGGGAGACTAAACTGATAGGGCCAGAGTTGTTCCAACAAGCTATAGAGAAAGTAAAGCTCATACAGGATCAGTTATTAATAGTTCAGAGTCGTCAAAAATCCTATGCAGATAATCGTCGAAGGGACTTAGAGTTTCAAGGTAAAGATTGGGTATTCTTGAAGGTGTCGCCAATAAAGGGCGTCAAAAGATTTGGCAAAAAGGGAAAGCTTAGTCCTCGGTATATTGGACCTTATGAGATTGTACGCAAGGTAGGACAAGTAGCTTATGAATTAGATCTACCTTCAGATTTGGAGTTAATCCATCCGGTTTTCCATGTATCGATGCTTCATAAGTGCATTGGAGATCCTTCTAGAGTTGTACCGGTAGATGATGTTCAAGTCACTGAGCAATTATCCTATGAAGAAGTTCCCATTGCCATTCTAGATAGGCAAGTACGGAGACTCAGAACCAAAGATGTAGCTTCAGTTAAAGTCTTATGGATAAATAATAACAGAGAGGAAATGACCTGGGAAGCGGAAGAAGACATGAAGTTTAGGTACCCGCATTTATTTCCACCAACAGAAAAGACTCAGGCAGAGACGTCGTTGCCCCCAGGTATGTAATATTTCTTTGATGTTTTCTTGGTCGTCTGTGGCCATGGTCGTTGATATTGTTGTTATAGCCCTGTGAGGCGATATATTTTGGGTTGTTGTGACAGGATGGTAGTGCCATATTACAGGGGAAACTCTGGAAAAATTGTTGTAGAATCTCCACGAGTCTATCATTCGAGGATGAATGTTTTTAAGAGGGGAAGAATGTTACACCTCGTAGTTTCGTCCGTTGAGATTCGCTAGGTGTTAGTAGTCCTAATCGTGGAAACTGGGGTTATCTTCTAGGATATATGAGATTATATGTTCCCATATTATGGTTATGGGAGTTTAAGCTCATGAAATAAGCAATGGAAGGATTTGAGAACAAGCAAATTAAGGAATTGAGTTTGTCAGAATTTTTGGAAAACTTGGGAAAAATTTTTAACAGGATTTTAGTCCAACTTAGGAGAGGTATATCTCCTAGAATATGAGGAGTTTTGGCGTGTTTCTTTTATCCAAATTGCAGTTCATTGAGTCTAGTTTCCAATGCAACAAACCGTTCGTCAATGTGACATCAGAGTAAAAAGTTATGGGTATTTTAAGATAGACTGTTCGAGCAGAACATTTTGACGGACTAGTTTGACGGACTGCAGAAATTTTTGCGGCCCGTCAAATTGTATCTTCCCAGCCTAAAACAGTCACAGTGAGCCATGTTTGGCTGGGCAGTTTGACGGAGCATTTTGACGGCCGGTCAAAGTGGGCGCAAGATTTCCCGACGGGATTTTAAGCTACGCTTTATAAATTTCATTTCACTTCATTTGGGCATTTTATTTTCTCAAAACAGATCCAAGAGCTCTCCAAAAACCCTCTCTTCAACTCCATAAACTAATCTAAACCAAATCTAAGAGAATTAAGAGATTCAAGTGCTAAGAAGCTTGCTAGGGCTTGTGGAACTCAAGTTTTCCTTGGGTATTGATGTTAGAGTTTTTCACTTTGGTGGAGTAAGTTGATCCAAGACAATATTTCACATCTTTTACATATGGTTAAGGTTCTTTGATTTTTATGCCATGTCGGTAAAAGAAGAAAAGTTGAAATAAAGTTCAAGTATAAACTTGGAGATATTATGAGCTATAGGTTAACATGAATTGAAATTCTTGGCATGTTAGGAGTATAATCTTGTTGTGGATGTTATAGATGATGTTGAAGAAATATTGTATGTAAGCATATATGGTGTTTTGTTGTAGCCTTTGTTATGAATGATCATGAAAAGGAGTTTTGGGATTAGATGATGCTTAACTTGAATGAAATCTATTGATTTTGGTATTGTTGATAATGTCATTGTTGATTGGGAGTTGTTTTGGAAATTGGTAAAAGTAGATGAAATGGGGAAATACTGCCCAATTTTTGCTAGCTTACGAATTATACTCGTTTGAACTTAAGGGTGCCTTTGAAGCCTAACCTTGGTATGATCCCTCTTAAATGTATATTTCTCGGGCTTTGGAGGTGAACGTTAAGGAGTTAAGAAGACATAAAGGTATGTAAGGATAACCCTTCTTTCTTAAGGTCTGATCCCATTGATGTATACCTTCATGTGAAATCCATAGTATCTTCCCTGATGATTTCATTCCTAGAATCACTAAAGCTCATGTTCTTGATATTCTCACGATACCATTGATCCCTATGATAGTTGATCCTCTAAGGAAGGATTTAATGAAAATGATAGTGATGATGATGATGTTGAGGACATGTATGTACTCATATGTATATATATATATATATATATATATATATATATATATATATATATATATATATATATATATATGTATGTATAATTATATATTAAAGTATGACTACTAAAAACACCGAGCTTATATATTAAAGTATGACTACTAAAAACACCGAGCTTATATCGCGCGCGCACCACTGCAGTTGGGTACGGATGACACTAAGTCTTGGTAGGGCCTGGTATGTATAACACCGAACCTTGTCATGGCCGGGTATGTAAGACACCAAACCTCTATGGTCGGGTATGATACTACTATATGTATAAATGTATGAAATGGAAGTCTCCCATTAGAAAGAGGGTAAGTAAATATAATGAACGTCGCTAGTGGTATAAATGGTTTTTTCATTCCATGACTTTTCTATCTTATCTTATTTCTCATGCTTCCATTATGTTGTTGATTATGCTTTACATACTCAGTACATTATTCATACTGATGACCTTTTATTGCTGGACGCTGCGTCATGCCTGCAGGTGGACAGGGAGATAGACTTGACCCATACACTGCTTGTGCAGAGACTGCATAAAGGAGCTCCGTTTGACTTGGAGCTGCAGCTGTTGGTACTACTCTTTTGTGTATATTTATTTTCATGGCGGGGCCCTGTCCCGTCCTTATGATGATATTCATACTCTTCTTAGAGGCTCGTAGACTGTCATTTATGGTAGATGTCTTTTGCCTTGTCGGCTCACGTTTTGGTATATTATTTTGTTAGCCTTGTCGGCTTGTGTGTATGTGTAAGGGAATAGTTGTTGACGTTGATATAAAAAGGTGTTTTAGCCGTTGAAAATGGCATTATTGTGGCATAGAATTGTTAATAGGCCATGTGGCTCACCTAGTGATGAATGTGAATGTACGATGAGAGGTTCCCGATGGGTTAGCTCTGGGTGCCCGTCATGGCCCTTCGGTTGGGTCTTGACACATACCCTCGGAAATATCTGTTTCATAAGAGTAACTCACTCCCGTTACCCTCGAACCACTAGTCGTCTTTCTGGTATAAGTCATTCTTTAGCTATAAAAACAATCGGAGGTTAGTGTAACCGTTCACATTTTACGCAGTGTTAAGGCATAAAAGCCTACTACGAACTAGTTTGTTCTCTTTCTAACTTTGCTTTAAATAGTCTTCGACTTAATTTTGAGGAAATTAGGAACACCGATTTTGAAGGGTTTATTCAAATACCGTGAAAAAACCTTCGTAATCCAGAATTCTAGGTAAGAGTTCTGATGATCCCCTGGGGAAGGTATTAGGCACCTCAGTATTAAGGATCTGTACTGTACGGTTGACCTTCGAATTCCAAAGTATGAGTATTTACCTGAACTGTCTATTTTGTGTTTATCTCACATTTAAAGAAAACTGTCATTTAGTAAATTGCATATTATTTTGGAAAAATGAAATTTGAATATATCCTCCTCATATACAGGGTATCGTAGTTTTTGGATTTACATACCCGTGTATAAATAGTCTCCTTTTATATACATAAGGAGTATATTTTATTTCATAAGTGAAGAGAAAGGCAAAATTCTTGATTTTTTCATCGTTTTAAATTTATCTCATACTTATACTTTGGCTCGTGTCACTCTGTTTTGCCACATTCAGTCTTATCCGGAACTTTGTATTACAATTGGTTTTTATGTTTATAAAAAGGAGCGTTTTTTTTATGATTAAAGGAGGATATCTGGGTTGTATATACTTGTTTCTATGGCCTTCTCCTTGGCCCAAAACTGCAATCCAAGGCAAAACTTTGGTTCTGTTTTAATTTTCAGAAAAAATAGAGTTGTGTACACATTTCTTTTATCCAATTCTGGTCCTTGTTATAAAAGTTTAAGTATGGAATTGGTCCCTTTTTTCTTAGAATTTAAAATAATACAAAATTGGCTTTTGATTAGGGATTATTCGTGGGCTGAGGCCAAAAATTTGTTTTGAATAGTTGTAAAAAGATCTCCTTTTGCATAAACTTGAGAAAAACGAATTTGTTTAAAAGGGGTTGTAACTTTATTAAGTCCTAAAAATGCATTGGCTGTCAATAATCGCTTTTACCTATTGGAGTTTAAAACCCAAGTTATATTAAAGGACTTTATGAAATCCCGTCTTTATACTTAGCTTTTTTTTTTTTAAATGTGGAACATTGCTCAGGGTTTTGGAAATTCGTTGGGGACCTAAATTCATCTAAACGGTATAAACACCTTTGTCCTAAGACAGCTAATTCTAACGATAACATTTTCCACTATAATATGAGTTTGATACAAATTACATGTACATCAAAAGCTTTAAACAAAAAATGCAAATGAAACGAAATTGTAACACTCCGTAAATTTGGATTAGGTGTGCATATGTAAAAATCTAGTGTTAAGATGATATTATATCTATATGAATCCATTCTTGACGAATTCGGGTGGAAGATGGTCGTTTTGAAGTCAAACCAACAATTGAAGTTCTTAAGGGCTCTTAAATTCGCCTAAATTTTGGTAGGTCGTTCTTCTGAGCGATTTTCATAAAACTTTATTGCAAATTTGGAAAAACTTCCTTGATGAAAGTTATATATCTTTGAAATACCTTTCCAATGGTAGGTCACTCAGCCCAATAAAAGTTATGTACAAAATGTTATGTCTGTTTTACTGAAGGGCACAAAGTACGCCCAGAAAGTACGGGACGTCCTTTTCGGACGTACTTCTTCCGTTCCTCACTATTTTTGGAAGCCAAACTATGGGCTACAAGTACGGGACATACTTTGTGGCCGTACTTACACCGTTTCTGGCAGAAAATTGGTTTTAAAATGGGTATAGTCTTATTTTGTTCCCATTTTTTTTCATCCTCCCAAACCCTAAGGAAGAAAATCATTCCTCCAAGTCTTCAAATAAAAGGTAATAATACCCTTAACATTACTAATCCATTCTAACATCAAACCCATGATTCTTAACATGATTCTTGAGACCAAACCTAGCGTTTGCAGCATAATTCTTCCCAAAGTGATTCAAGCTAGGGTTTGGGTGTTTTTCATTAGGAAAGTGAATTGTTAAACTTTGTTTAACATATTGAGGTATGTCTCGTTTAAAAATCCTTTTTGACTATGAAGGTGACTTGTATGTCTATATTTCAAAATTCTTCTTTTCATGTATGTCTAGATTTACCCAAAAATCTTTCTTGAAGTATGTCTATATACCAAAAATCATCTTTTCAACTATGTCTACTTGTGGAGTACACTTATATTATGAAAGCATGAATTTTATTTGAGAAACCTTTCTTAATTGTTTGTATAAGTTATAACTCTTGTTTGGTGGAATTTATTCTGGAATTAAAGATGATTTCTTTTAGACAAGGTCATCCATGTATAGGGTCAAGCCCGCATCGAACCTTATACGAACTATACTACATTGTGAAACTTGCTTTTTCCATTATTGGATGATTGAACTTAATCTTCTAAAGGTTGGACCTTAAACTTGTTTTGTTGTTGAATGGGTTTCTTGAACTTGAAATTGAATAAGAGATTTGAATAAGATTCTAAATCGGTTATGACTTGAAATGCCTCTATTTTGATATGATGACTTGAGAAGTGAGATTCGACTCTAAGCCATGATTGATGATTCGGTAATATGCCATGATTTGTATTTTGTATGTGTTCGGGCCTGTATGGGCAACCTGTGCTAATCCAGAGGGCGATTAGCCATTATGGATCCTAACGTATCGATACGAGTATTATTGTGTTAGTCCAGAGGACGATTGACCTCCATTGCTTTCTACCGCGGAGTATCATTGTTGTGCTAGTCCAGAGGACGATTGGCCTCCTTATCTTCCTAGACTGGAGTATCCATGGTTGTGCTAGTCCAGAGGATGATTAGCCTCCGTTGCTTCTAAGCCCGAAGTATCTATTGCTGTGTTTGTCCAGAGGACGATTAGCCTCCGCGGTTTCCTAACCTTGAGTATTGATTGATTGATCTACCTGTGAGTGGCTTGTTTCATATCTTATTGCCCATGAGTAGCTTGTGGTGATTTGAATTCGTCAGTGAAATACTTGGCCTGGTAAATGGTAAGGAGTTAAGTTAATGTGTCTGTCATTGTTGGATTCTTTGATGACTCTTTAATGTTGCTGACTCACTTTATTCCTGGGTTTAAACAGTAATTTTCATTGATATCATTTTATTGATTTTATTTATTATATCATGTTTTGTTAACTATTGCCCCTTAGACACTCATTGAGTACCCAGTACTCAGGGATACTATTGTTTTTTTTTATGGTATGTTAGGTATCATTGAGGAGCATGTTCGTGATACGCCTACGACTTAAGAGAACTTGCTGCTTTCGAGACAATTCGGTGAGCCCACCTGATTGTTCGTGGGGCACCATTCTATCTTCACATTTCGTCTTTTATTTTTGGGTTGCGTCCCAATGATTTAGACAATGCTCATTAGCTTATAAGCTCCATAGTATACATTGTTGTGGGTAGTTGTTTAGTTATTGATTAACTCTCGGGCACATTATTATGTTTGACTAAGTGTTTGATGAATAAAGACTTTCTCTGATTTAATTCATATATTCATGAGTTGTTACATTTATTTTATAAATTGTTGGAGGCGAATATTGAACCGGTAGGGTTCAAATATTGTTATTGCATCTTTTAGGTTCTTCTGCTGTTGTTCATGACGTCGGATGCCGATCGCGTCTAGGGTGGATTTTGGGGCGTGACAAACTTGGTATCAGAGCCTAGGTTTAAATGTGTCCTAGGAGTTGTCTGTGGCTGTGGAGCTGTGTCTAGTAGAGTCTTCCTTGTGCAGCCTGATCACCTGTATGATCGAAAGACTACCAGGACATTAATAGGTGTTTCTCATTCTTCTTTATTCTAGATTGTGCTATAGAGCTTGAACTTCCTTTAGGATCATTCTGACGTGTTCGTTACTCGTGCTTTATGGAGATGACTTTAACTTGTGTTGCAAATGTTAACCAAGTGAACAATGGTGTTATGGAGTGCACATTGTTCTGATGCGTAATTTGATGGATGGTACAGAGTTGCTGAAATTGTATTATAGGTGTTTGGTATATATGATTGTTGTAGGGTTTGGTTGTTGATAAATTGAGAGAGGTATAGAAACAAAAGTAGTCATTGTTACAGGGAAAACTCTGCCGAAATCTTGTTAGGCTGAAAGGAATAATTAAAGTGTGATATGTTTCAAGTACTGGAGGTTAGGGTGAAGGGAACAATTGAGGGTCTCTTGTAGTGAATTAAGAATTATCGTACATTGAGGATATATTCTTATTGGGTTAAAAGATCTGTACTATTTTGATGTTTAGTGGAAGAACTTTTTTTTGGGCTTGAAACTCGAAAACAACCGCTTATGGAATAATGATTTAGGAAGATGATGTAGTTGATTTAGGCTTTAATTTGTTATTTTCAGTTTTGGCATTAGGTAAGTTAAGCTTGAATCATGTGTTGTTGAATTAGCCTTCTTGTAGGAGTATATTGTCTAGATTGATATATTGTGCGCTTCCTAGTGAAAGCACATACGTGTTGAACCTTTTAAGTATCTAACTCTTGGGAAATTGAGATGAAGGTACGAGCCCCCTTATTCGTGTTGACACTTGAGTGTTCTAGTCGTTAGAAATCCCCATGAGGGCTATGTTGTTCTTACATGGGTGAAGATGTATTTTTATCTTTCCCGGGTCATTTAGTACAAAGAAAGCTCTACTTCATGATTTGGCTCGTAGGGAGTTGGCTGGAGTCTCAGATGTTGTGGCCACAAGTATTCTCATTATTTGTTCTCTTGATGCGTAGTCGTTTATCGATCCAGGTTCGAAATCCTTCTTATGTGACTTTGTACTTTACCCTTGATTTAGGTAGGGAACCCGAACAATTGTTGGCACTTTTTTTCTATGAATACCGCTGCTAGTGTCCTTGTTATCGCTTCTAGAATATGTATATAGACTACGTCGTTTTAGTTAAGGGTCGCGAGATTACTTTTGATGTGTTTGAATTGGAAATTATGAATTGTGATGTGATTTTTGGGGATAAACTAGTTTTCTGAGTGTTATGAAACTCTAGATTGTCAATCAGAAATAGTTAAGCTTGAATTTGCTGAGGGACCCGTTATAGAGTGATATTGGTAAAACATCGGGGTAGACTTACGTCGTATCTTAAGACTTGCGGGATGAGCTCGAAAGGGGCGTAGTTCTATATAGTTATTATAGTGTTACTCAAGCCGTGTTACCTTGAATTATTCCCTACTACAGGTATGTGTTGAACGTTTCAGATGTGTTTTCCCGTGAAAGTTTAGAGTGAAATATAAATCCCACAATTGTGTTTAGGCTTGTTTGGTGTAGATGTGGGGGTCTATGTGAAGACCATATGGTTATTGTTAGAGTATTATATGATTTTTGTTTGAGATAGCTTGCAATAAAAAGGAACACTAGCGAGAATTTTGAAGACTTGTGGTTTAGTGATTACTTCCTAGAATACGATTCTCATTCGAGGACGAATGATCTTAAGAGGGGGATAGTGTAACACTCCGTAAATTCAGGTTAGGTGTGAATATGTAAAAATCTAGTGTTAAGATAATACTATATCTATATGAATCCGTTCTTGACAAATTCGGGTGGAAGATGGTCGTTTTGAAGTCAAACCAACAATTGAAGTTCTTAAGGAATCTTAAATTCGCCTAAGTTTTGGTAGGTCTATCTTCTGGGCGATTTTCATGAAAATTTGTTGCGATTTTGGAGAAACTTCCTCGATTAAAATTGTAGATCTTTGAAATAGATTTCCAATGGTACGTCACCCAGCCCAAGAAAGGTTGTGTAGAAAAAGTTATGTCCATTTTACAGAAGGGCGCAAAAGCTGGAGATTTCGCCAAAAGTACGCCCAGAACGTACGGGATGTCCTTTAAAGTACGGGGCATCCTTTTAGGCCGTACTTCTTCCGTTCCTCACTGGTTTTGGCAGCCAAAGTACGGGATACAAGTACGGGACGTGCTTTCACCGTTTCTGGCAGAAAATTGGGTTTAAAATGGGTATGGTCTTATTTTGTTCCCATTTGTTTTCATCCTCCCAAACCCTAAGGATGAAAATCATTCCTCCAAGTCTTCAAATCAAAGGTAAGGACACCCTTAACATTACTAATCCATTCTAACATCAAACCCATGATTCTTAACATGATTCTTGTGACCAAAACCTAGGGTTTGCATCATAATTATTCCAAAAGTGATTCAAGCTAGGGTTTGGGTGTTCTTCGTTAGGAAAGTGAATTGTTAAACTTTGTTTACCATATTGAGGTATGTCTCTTTTAAATATCCTTTTTGACTATGAAGGTGACTTGTATGTCTATATTTCAAAATTCATCTTTTCATGTATGTCTAGATTTTCCTAAAAATCTTTCTTGAAGTATGTCTATATTCCAAAAATCATCTTTTCAACTATGTCTACTTGTGAAGTACGCTTATATTATGAAAGCATGAATTGTATTTGAGAAACCTTCCTTGATTGTTTGTATAAGTTATAACTCTTGTTTGGTGGAATTTATTCTGGAATTAAAGATGATTTCTTTTAAACAACGTCATGCGTGTGTAGGGTCAAGCCCGCATCGAACCTTATACAAACTATACTAATTTGTGAAACTCGTTTTTCCCATTATTGGATGATTTAACTTAATCTTCTAAAGGTTGTACCTTAAACTTGTTTTGTTGTTGAATAGGTTTCTTAAACTTGAAATTGAATAAGAGATTTGAATAAGATTCTAAATCGGTTATGACTTGAAATGCCTCTATTTTGAGATGATGACTTGAGAAGTGAGATTCAGCTCTAAGCCATGATTGATGATTCAGTAATATGCCATGATTTGTATTTTGTTAGTGTTTGGGCCTGTATGGGCAACCTGTGCTAATCCAGAGGGCGATTAGCCATTATGGATCCTAACGTATCGATATGAGTATTACTGTGTTAGTCCAGAGGACGATTGACCTCCGTTGCTTTCTATCGCGGAGTATCATTGTTGTGCTAGTCCAGAGGACGATTAGCCTCCTTATCTTCCTAGACTGGAGTATCCATGGCTGTGCTAGTCCAGAGGACGATTAGCCTCCGTTGCTTCCAAGCCCGGAGTATCTATTGTTGTGTTTGTCCAGAGGACGATTAGCCTCCGCGGTTTCCTAACCTGGAGTATTGATTGATTGATCTACCTGTGAGTGCCTTGTTTCATATCTTGTTGCCCATGAGTGGCTTGTGGTGATTTGAATTCGTCAGTGAAATACTTGGCTTGGTAAATGGTAAGGAGTTAAGTTAATGTGTCTGTCATTGTTGGATTCTTTGATGACTCTTTAATGTTGCTGACTCACTTTATTCCTGGGTTTAAACTGTAATTTTCATTGATATCATTTTATTGATTTTATTCATTATATCTTGTTTTGTTAACTATTGCCCCTTAGACACTCACTGAGTATCCAGTACTCAAGCATACCATTGTTGTTTTTGATGGTATGTTAGGTATCATTGTGGAGCATGTTCGTGATACACCTACGACTTAAGAGAACTTGCTGCTTTCGAGACATTCGGTGAGCCCACCTGATTGTTCGTGGGGCACCATTCTATCTTCACTTTTCGTCTTTTATTTTTGGGTTGCGTCCCAATGATTTAGACAATGTTCATTAGCTTATAAGCTCCATAGTATACGTTGTTGTGGGTAGTTGTTTAGTTATTGATTAACTCTCAAGCACATTAATACGTTTGACTAAGTGTTTGATGAATAAAGATTTTCTCTGATTTAATTCATATATTCATGAGTTGTTACATTTATTTTATAAATTGTTGGAGGCGAATATTGAATCGGGCGGGTTCAAATATTGTTATTGCATCTTTTAGGTTCTTCTGGTACTATTCATGACGTCGGATGCCGATCACGTCTAGGGTGGATTTTGGGGCGTGACCGAAATAGAGTCAGACTAGGGGTGTACCATGCCCCTAGTTTAGCCATTTTCACCCATGGTTGGGCCTTCTGCGCGCCTTGCTATTTTCTTTGCCTTCGCGGATTCGATTTTTTAATTAATTTCCTATTGGGTCTTTGGCCCAATACGTAGGCCTTGACTGGACCCGAGTGGCCATGTGAGAGAGGACAGGGTGGAAAAACGAAAAGGACCCGGTTAGTTTATAAACACTGAACTTATCACTAAAATAATGAAAAACTGTACATAGTATAAAAACATGAAAAGTACTCACATGATTCTATACGTACCCCGTTTCTCCTTGAATGGATTTGCCTTGGTTGGAGATTTTGAAATGGCATGAGGACTAAGTCTTTGCCTTATATTCCTAATGTCGCACAAGTTTCAAGGGGCTTCTACGAACCCCAGGCATAGCTAACACCAAGAAGGCTTGGATGACCCCGAACTACCATAGTTTATCTTTAACCAGTGCATCCCAAGCAAGAGGAAAAGGGAGTATAGAACTTGGGAGTGGCAACAGATTTCAAGAAAACTCATAAACAAACAACAGCCAAATGAGACTAGATAATCAACAAGCATAAAAGTGATGAGGGGGCACACTCAGTTTCATGACTGGATGATGACAAGGATAATGCACACAACTGCTTTAGAGGGAACACAGATAATGATCAATCAAAAATATGGACTTGTTAAGTTAGTCATAGAAACAGAAAGAGTAAATTGGAACACTTCAGGTATATCAAAGCAAATTTAGGAGGTTTTATAGTCGAATACAAATTGGTCTCTTTTCAGACAATCACTTAGCCCAGGACTCCTCATAAGAAAGAAAAGAAAGGTTCCAAATTCCCATGTTCAGATAGCCTAACCTTTTCATTTGTCAAGGTTCAAAGCCACTGCTCAGAGGAAACAGAACCTAGTTACACTAATTCAAGTGATGGCATTCCTTCTATCTCAACTAAGCTCAAGATTGCACACAACCAAATCCAATCCAAAAAAAAAACAAGCATAGTATTCTCAGAAAAAAGGGACCTGGGAAGACCATACAGACAGCCAAAGCTAGTAGCCATGTTTGGAGCTTTCGAGTACACATTCAGAAGTGGCATCCTTTAAAACTTACTCTTCTTTATTAACCTGGATACACCACAAGCTGGTGCGCAAAGTAAAGCTATTGGTTAATAGACAAGTGAGCTTTAAAAAAAAAAAACTTTGCTAAAGGGAGGGAAATCTCAATGGACAAGTCAACCAAACAGCCTGTCAATAGTTTTGATTCCTAGAAGTATTCCTTCAACATATTTTAGACTAATCCAAGGTTTTTCCCAAAGAACAGAAGGGGATGAAGAGAAAAGTAAGACATGAATTTACAGCATGGATCAAAGTTTTGGTAAACAAGGAGACCAAACATCACATAAAGGACAAGTTTAAACCAATAAACCAAGTGGAAGATCCCAGACATTAGTCATGGATGAACAAAGTTAAGAAAAGTGGATAGAGTGTTATATCCCGCATTTTGTACATTTGGATAATTCGAGATAATTGCAAGAAGTTAAGGACAAGGCTATATTTTGATCGTGTTTAATACACAAGTTGTGAATGAAAATTTTGATGTGGAAATATTAAGTAAAGATTGGGGTAAAAAGGGAAATTCGCAAGATGGCTCATAGAAAATATGGAGGAAGGCTAAGGGAAAATTTGGTATTTGGAAAATAAATTTTCATGAATCACAAAAAAAAAAGATGGGCTTGGGTTAATGGGCCATTTGGCCGTCCAAAATGGAGTGGGCTTAGGCCCACATAGAAGCTTAATGAATAAGATAAAAGATGACTAAGTCATCATATTTTCATCTTTATCCCTAGAAATTTCAAGAAACTTGGAGGAGGAGAAAGATAAGAGACCATTCGGCCCTATCCAACCAAGCAAGAACCTTGGAAAAAAATTGATCAAAAATTATTTTCTTCTAGCTAAACAACCAATTGAAAGGTCTTTAGCAAAGTGAAGTGGTCATTGGAGCAAGTAAAACATCTATTCTTGCAAGCTACAATTCTAGCCAAGTGAGAAGTTAAGGGAAAAAGGTAAGGTTTAATCCTTTTCTTATATGTTATGGATGATTATGTATGTTGTAGTATGTAAAAGTGGATGAAATTCATGAAAACATAGATGTTATATGTGGGCGTGTATATATAGTGTGTGGTCGTGTAGATATGGTGTGGTGTGGAAGAAAATGATTCAATTTTTCTTAGTATTTTGGTTGTTATTGTAATGGAACCTATGATGGGAATGAAAGTTTAATGATTCTAGTTGAATTCGTAAGTGTTGGAGAGTTGTTTAGAAGCTAATGTGATGTTAAAAATCATTTCTTGTATTTATGGAAAATGATGTTGTTAGTGTGTAAATTGTTGGTATGGTTCATGAACTTGAAGGAAGGAAATGTGTTGTTGTCGTTCTTGATGCGTTTGGAAGGTTTCGGGTGGAATGGCATATTGGTTAGATTATTTTGAATATTGTGCGGACTATTTGAAGTGTTCTTGGATATTGTTTGAATGGTTTTGGTTTAGTATTTGAATATGTAAGCGATTATGAATTGAACACAAATGGAACGTCGTCGAAGTTGTAGAAAGAAGTTGTTAACGTTAGAATGCGTTTTGAATTGATTGTTGATATTATTAGAATGACTGTTGATATTGTTGTTGATAAATTGGCCGAGTTAAATTCTCGGGGATGGTGTATTTATAGGGGAAATGCTGCCGAATTTTCTGTAAATAAAGTGTTGATTGAGGATTGGACTTCTAAGTAGCTATAACTAATGTTCTATATATACTAATATTGTTGTAGATCTTGTGAAGCCAAGGATTTAAATTTGGATAGCTTAGGAAACGGGCAAGGTGTGTAAGGCTTACCCTTTCTTTCTTTTGGCATGATCTTTGTGAAACCAACATGACAAAGTATATGTATGATTTCAAAGAAACTCCCATTCTTAGAGCCACTAGGATGGCTAACGTTCTTGATTTCCATAAGCTGTTTCATATGGTTTTGATGCGTATACATGATGTTCAAAGTTCGGCTGATATGTTTCCGAATGGCATTCAAGAGATAATTGATATGACTAATGTCTTGGTTTTCAAATGAGAGCACTTTTGATTATTCCGTTGAGTCTTTGATTGATATGTACATATGGTTCCAAAAGCTCTATCTGATTTGATCCATAACGATATTCGAAAGGTACCTAACAGGATTGTTGCTTTGATTTTCCAAAAATGGCTTCTGAAACGTTCGTAGAAGGTTTTGTACTTCAACCGCTCATAACTTTCTTATACTAAGTCGGATTGACCCGAAACTTGTTTCTGAGCCTTCAGATGTCGGTTTATGTACGTACCCATCGAGTCTTGAAAATTTGTTCTATGTGCATATGTATATGGAGCAACGTCTTATGAGATCTATCATCTTATTCCATGTTCTCTTAACGCCATTATTCGTTGCTCGTCTCATCTTATGATAATTGTTCCTTCAAGGTGAGACAGAGCTATGAAGATTATTCCATAATACATTCGGAAGTTACCGACCTTACGTCACTCCGATAAAGACATAATTTTTTTTTGGGCTCTCCTGCATGCTCCTTACATGATATATATATATGATATATGAACATGACATATGTATAAGTATATGGGGCAAGGGAAAAGGTGAGGCGCTATAGACGCATAGCCACCTGCACGTTCCGCAGAAATATAATATATAACTGGATCGGGCTGCACGTTCCGCAGCAATATACATATATATATATATATATATATATGGATCGGGCTGCACGTTTCGCAGCACTAAGCATGCATGGTACCCGCCAAAAGGCACTCATATGTACAGGTTACTCTTCTATCTCATGATATGCTCTATATTTCCTTTATGTCATTGCTCATGCTATGTATCTCTCGTATGTTATTATTCATGCCTTACATACTCGGTACATTACTCGTACTGACGTCCCTTCTTGTGGACGCTGCGTTTCATGACACACAGGTAGACGGGTTCGATTCCTAGAAGCTCCACCAGCGGTACATTGAGAGCGCTCCAGTTGTTCCGGAGCTTCAGTTTATTGGTACTACTTTTGTGTATATATTTGGGCACGACAGAACCCGGCCCTCCTTGTGAATATATGTATCTTGTTTAGAGGCTCGTAGACAGATATGTACAGTCAGATGTTTCACACTCTTGTTCGTCCTTGTCGCTGTATAATATTTTAGTAAAGCTTATTGACACTTGTTTACGAGTATGCTATTAATGGTGGTGTTGAGTAAAGCAATGACGGTATCGTCCATACGGCCCACTCAGTAGTAAGAGTAAGATGCGAGACAAGAGGTGCTCGGTATAGTAGTATCGGGTACCCGTCACGACTTCTAGTGGGGTTGTGACAAAAGTGGTGTCAGAGCAGTTCGTCCTAGGGGTTGTCTACGAGCCGTGTCCAGTAGAGTCTTGTTTATGGGTGTGTAGTGCGCCACACTTATAAACAGGGGGCTGCAGGGCATTTAGGAAGTCTGACCTTCTTTGTACTCTAGATCGTGCGGTGGAGCTATGCTACCAGGTTTCCATGTTCTTTTCTTAATCTTGTGTTATGGTTTCAGTAATGCCGGGGAAGAGGAAAGTTACGGCGGCCTAGAAGGGCAAGACGGTGGCTGGAAGAAGAGTTGAACATGAGCCACCGGCGGAAGTAGAAGAAGGCGAGTCTCGTAACGAAGCTCCTTCTCAGACTTCTCATGCTCCCCCCGTGTCAGCAGAGCAGGAAGGAGTTCCAGCTCCAGCCCCAGTACCTCCAGTTCCACCGCCAGCAGCTTCGGGCCAGTAGATAACAGAGGCTATTCAGTTGCTGACCCAGTTAGTTGCCGCACAAGCTCAGCGGCAAGGTGCGGGCCAAGGAGACAGGGCGGTGAGTGCAAGAGCCCGTGATTTTATCACCCTGAATCCTCCAGAGTTTTTTGGATCGAAACCCGAGGAAGACCCGCAAGGTTTCATAGACGAGATGCTGAGGACACTGAGGATAATACATGCTTCGGATACAGAGTCAGTAGAGTTGACTTCATATAGATTGCGAGATGTAGCTATCCAGTGGTATAACACTTGGATATCTTAAAGGGGAGCAAATGCACCTCCCCCAGTTTGGCAAGAGTTCACCGAAGCATTCCTGCGACATTACTTACCACCGGAGGTTCGACGGGCTCGAGCCGATATGTTTTTGAATCTTAAACAGGGAAATATGAGCGCCCGGGAATATAGTCTCCGTTTTAACTCTTTAACCAGGTATGCCCCAGCCATGGTGGCCGATATGGGAGATCTTGTACATCGATTCGTGAGTGAGCTGGGGCCACATTTAGTTAAGGATTGCTTGACGGCTTCACTCCAGGATGGAATGACTATCGCTCGTATCCAGGCCCACGCCCAAAACCTGGAGGAACAGCAGCAGCTACAGAGAGGTGAACGTTATTCTGATAGGGGTTCCAGAAAAAGGGCCAAATCTTTCGAAACTAGGGGTGAGTATAGAGGGGGACAGGCACAGCAGCATTCCAGGTATTCAGGCCAATCAGCGGCCAGCACACCTCCTCGATTCGCGAGTAGAAGATTTGATCGCCCTACCTATTCAGGACCAGATCAGAGTGCCAAAGCTTCAGGGTCCCAGTATAGAGCTGATTCTAGCAGGACGATACCACCCCTACCATGGTGTACTCGGTGTGACAGGCCACACTCCAGAGAGTGTCGTGCAGGTACAGGTGCTCGTTTTACTTGTGGTCGAGTTGGCCATCTGATGCGTGATTGCCCACTGAGGAATGAGGGAGACAGAGCTCAGCCCGTCGGGTCGGCAATTGGTTCATCATCGTCCGTGCGCCCTCCGGGATAGATTTCCCAGGCTCCAGCAAGCCGTGGCTGAGGCAGAGCAGGGGAACCCAGTTCAGGCGGTCCTCAGAACCGTATATATGCATTGGCGGGACGGCAGAATCTTGAATCTTCCCCAGACGTAGCTACAGGTACACTATCGGCATTCTCCTATGATATGTATGTGTTGATTGATCGAGATTCTACTCTATCATATATCGTTCCTTGTATTGCTGAACGTATTGGGTTGAAACCCGATCCAAATCAAACGGTTTGGGATGTCTATGCCGGTTGGCGACCAAAGTGCTTTCGCCACTATTAGGAATTTGGAAATCCAGGACGAAAGGTAGTCGTACGCATAGGTGAGAGGTGAATGTCGGGGATTGCGAGGGCTAAAATAGTAATTGTTAAAGGAGAGATGTGTTACGAAAGTGTTTCGAAAGTTGTCAAGACCCCAACTTGCTCCAGATTACGTGATAAAGGTCGTGCGGGGAAATGGATGCAAATATACCAGCATTAAGGCACCGAAATGCATTAAAGTTTTGAGGTTAAGTGTGCTAGGGTGAGAGCAATTTTAGGATGGGTGACCCCCTGGGAAGTGTACTAAAAAGTTCCATAAATGTAGATATTGGAGACGAATGTGAAATTAGGGCAACCTAAAGGAAATTAGAGTATGTGGAGCGGTTAGAAGCCTTATAGAGGTCGCGTAGGCTGAGACGGACTAGACTGGTGAAAAGGAAGAAAGAACAACACAGCTATGGGATCAAAGTAAGTTTGAATAGCGTTTGGAAATGTTTGTGAGCGAAATGGTAGTAACTATATACATATATATATATATATATATGCATATGACATCTCATTTGTGACTGTATTGATCGATAGGTGAATCCCAGCAACCAGTGTTGCGACGTATAGAAGACACTAACGGAACGGAATTCAAGAGACAGAGTGAAACACATAAGTATAGATGTTACAGGGAAATACTGATACTGGATCCACCACTAGTTAAGGCTGGAAAGTCCTAATACAGCGATATTTGGGAACAGAAAGAGAGTGAGTACGTAGAAAGTAAGGAGCTTCGAAGTATCAGAAATATCAAAGGAAGGACCAGGATAATGAGCAGTTGACCAGAAAACCCATGATAAGAAATGAGAGATTCATGTGAAGATCGAGAGGTTCGACTATAAAGAAAACGGGATGAAGGATAAAGAACGGGCATGAAGGAAAGGACGTAGAAATAAACTGACAACGAGTGTAATATGAGGCAGATATACGGAGAAAATACGGAAGATACCTGGAGAGGTCAACAAATATAAAAAGGACAACTGAGACGGCACCATATGAAGCTTTGTATAGCAAGAAGTGCAAGTCACCAATCGGTTGGTTTGATGTTGGCGGAACTAAGTTAATCGGCCCACGGCCTACAGGCAACCTAAGCTTCTAAAACGGATATGTTAAGTGACCGTATGTGGCAACTATAAAGAAGACCTCCCCGAAGTATTATAATACACCATGAGGCCAGTTCAACATTCGAGGACGAATGTTCTAAAGGGGGGGAGAATGTTATATCCCGCATTTTGTACATTTGGATAATTCGAGATAATTGCAAGAAGTTAAGGACAAGGCTATATTTTGATCTTGTTTAATACACAAGTTGTGAATGAAAATTTTGATGTGGAAATATTAAGTAAAGCTAGGGGTAAAAAGGGAAATTCGCAAGATGGCACATAGAAAATATGGAGGAAGGCTAAGGGCAAATTTGGAATTTGGAAAATAAATTTTCATGAATCACAAAACAAAAAAAAAACAAAGATGGGCCTGGGTTAATGGGCCATTTGGCCATCCCAAATGGAGTGGGCTTAGGCCCACATAGAAGCTTAATGAATAAGATAAAAGATGACTAAGTCCTCATATTTTCATCTTTATCCCTAGAAATTTTAAGAAACTTGGAGGAGGAGAAAGATAAGAGAACATTCGGCCCTATCCAACCAAGCAAGAACCTTGGAAAAAAATTGATCAAAAATTATTTTATTCTAGCTAAACAACCAATTGAAAGGTACTTAGCAAAATGAAGTGGTCATTGGAGCAAGTAAAACATCTATTCTTGCAAGCTACAATTCTAGCCAAGTGAGAAGTTAAGGGAAAACGTAAGGTTTAATCCTTTTCTTATATGTTATGCATGATTATGTATGTTGTAGTATGTAAAAGTGGATGAAATTCATGAAAATATGGATGTTATATGTGGGCGTGTATATGTAGTGTGTGGTCGTGTAGATATGATGTGGTGTGGAAGAAAATGAATAAATTTTTCTTAGTATTTTGGTTGTTGTTGTAATGGAACCTATGGTGGGAATGAAAGTTTAATGATTCTAGTTGAAATCGTAAGTGTTGGAGAGTTGTTTAGAAGCTAATGTGATGTTAAAAATCATTTCTTGTATTTATGGAAAATGATGTTGTTAGTGTGTAAATTGTTGGTATGGTTCATGAACTTGAAGGAAGGAAATGTGTTGCTGTCGTTCTTGTTGCGTTTGGAAGGTTTCGGGTGGAATGGCATATTGGTTAGATTATTTTGAATATTGTGCGGACTATTTGAAGTGTTCTTGAATATTGTTTGAATGGTTTTAGATTAGTATTTGAATATGTAAGCGATTATGAATTGAACACAAATGGAACGCCGTCGAAGTTGTAGAAAGAAGTTGTTAACGTTGGAATGCGTTTTGAATTGATTGTTGATATTATTAGAATGATTGTTGATATTGTTGTTGATAAATTGGCCGAGTTAAATTCTCGGGGATTGTGTATTTATAGGGGAAATGCTGCCGAAATTTCTGTAAATAAAGTGTTGATTGAGGATTGGACTTCTAAGTAGCTATAACTAATGTTTTGTATATACTAATATTGTTGTAGATCTTGCGAAGCCAAGGATTTAAATTTGGATTAGCTTAGGAAGCGGGCAAGGTGTGTAAGGCTTACCCTTTCTTTCTTTTGGCATGATCTTTGTGAAACCAACATGACAAAGTATATGTATGATTTCAAAGAAACTCCCATTCTTAGAGCCACTAGGATGGCTAACGTTCTTGATTTCCATAAGCTGTTTCATATGGTTTTGATGCGTATCCATGATGTCCGAAGTTCGGCTGATATGTTTCCGAATGGCATTCAAGAGATAATTGATATGACTAATGTCTTGGTTTTCAAATGAGAGCACTTTTGATTATTCCGTTGAGTCTTTGATTGATATGTACATATGGTTCCAAAAGCTCTATCTGATTTGATCCATAACGATATTCGAAAGGTACCTAACAGGATTGTTGCTTTGATTTTCCAAAAATGGCTTCTGAAACGTTCGTAGAAGGTTCTGTACTTCAACCGCTCATAACTTTCTTATACTAAGTCGGATTGACCCGAAACTTGTTTCTGAGCCTTCAGATGTCGGTTTATGTACGTACCCATCGAGTCTTGAAAATTTGTTCTATGTGCATATGTATATGGAGCAACGTCTTATGATATCTACGATCTTATTCCATGTTCTCTTAACGACATTATTCGTTGCTAGTCTCATCTTATGATAATTGTTCCTTCAAGGTGAGACAGAGCTATGATGATTATTCCATAATACATCGGAGGTTACCGACCTTACGTCACTCCGATAGAGACATAATTTTTTTTGGGCTCTCCTGCATACTCCTTACATGATATATGTATATGATACATGAACATGACATATGTATAAGTATATGGGGCAAGGGAAAAGGTGAGGCGCTATAGACGCATAACCACCTGATCAGTTGGTATAATATGATATCGTCCCGGACGCGGGATATATGGATAAATGGATCGGGCTGCACGTTCCGCAGCAATATAATATATATATATGGATCGGGCTGCACATTCCGCAGCAATATAATATATAACTGGATCGGGCCGCACGTTCCGCAGCAATATAGTATATATATATATATATATATATATATATATATATATATGGATCGGGCTGCACGTTCCGCAGCACTAAGCATGCATGGTACCCGCCAAAAGGCACTCATATGTACAGGTTGCTCTTCTATCTCTAATGATATGCTCTATATTTCCTTTATGTCATTGCTCATGCTATGTATCTCTCGTATGTTATTATTCATGCCTTACATACTCGGTACATTACTCGTACTGACGTCCCTTCTTGTGGACGCTGCGTTTCATGACACACAGGTAGACGGGTTCGATTCCTAGAAGCTCCACCAGCGGTACATTGAGAGCGCTCCAGTTGTTCCGGAGCTTCAGTTTATTGGTGTTACTTTTGTGTATATATTTGGGCACGGCAGAACCCGGCCCTCCTTGTGAATATATGTATCTCGTTTAGAGGCTAGTAGACAGATATGTACAGTCAGATGTTTCACACTCTTGTTCGTCCTTGTCGCTGTATAATATGTTAGTAAAGCTTATTGACACTTGTTTACGAGTATGGTATTAATGGTGGTGTTGAGTAAAGCAATGACGGTATCGTCCATACGGCCCACTCAGTAGTAAGAGTAAGATGCTAGACAAGAGGTGCTCGGTTTAGTAGTATCGGGTACCCGTCACGACTTCTAGTGGGTCGTGACATAGAGACACATACCAACAATGAGAGCAAAATGGCACATAACACACTTGATCCTCTGCCTGTTCATTGGTGAACTTATGCCCATGTAATACACTCACCAGCCCCCATTTTCTTTTACACATAACTAACTTTGAACAATCAGTCCCAATGTAAGTAGACCCCCTCCCCTCCCCACAAATAAAAGAAGCACACTTTGAGGTCACACATAGACACATATTTAGGAGACATGATAGAAATCTCACATTAACTAAACTTTCCAATATTAACAGCAATCTATTTGATTTTAGGTATATCCTCCCCTCACTGTTAGACATAGTTAGACAGTTCCAAAGCACCTATGGCCTTTGTGTGTCCCTAGATCATGAAAAGGAGTTCTAAAAGAAAAAAGATGGGGTACCAGGGTAAGAAAAGGGGAAGCAGGATAGGGTGAGGTCATCACCTCCCCATCTCCTCCTCCTGAACCTCCCTTTCAGCAAAGGGATCCTGGGTTCCACTAGTCATTACCTCTAGTTAATGCCCAGGCTCACCTTCACTCTCCTAAGACCTCTTTCCTCTCCTTTATGCACTCCCCGTCATACCCTAGTGACTCCACTAAGGGCCATGGGAGGATCTAGAACAAAACTCAACTCTACCATACAACTTCCACAATAAACCTATGGAACTAATTTCCCGATTTTAAAAGTCTGTGTTACCAAATTCACTATGAACACTAGGAGCAGACCCCTTATAACCACCTAGCACACAGTAACAACCTGATTAATTCATAAAGGCTATGTCCAGATTATAGAAATAAACCCTAGTCATCAAGTTAAAATGATTTACTTTGAACAGGCCATTCATAGACATATAGCAGACAAACAACAAAACTAGTTGATTTATAAGGACCAGGTCCACATTTTAAAGACCTTTTATTACCAAATTCCATTATGAGTACTAGAGACAGACACACCATGAACACATAGCAAGGAACAACATACTAGTTCTTCCTAACCACTTCAAATTAAAACCAAGGACATAAAAAGGTTCTTTGTTCTTGACCATACTGTAGTTCAAAGGAAAGAGTATACATGTCATGACCCAACTAGTGGGCCATGACGGGTACCCGGAGCTGACTACAGAGCACCAGTCATCATGCTATCTATCATATTCAGCCTGAACATACATCATTCTCAACACAAGACTTATCATGAAACAATCTCCAAATATCTCCCAAAATATGTGTTTATACATATACCCATAAGGCTACAAAATGATATAAAAAGTATAGGCTAAAGAAGTTTCATAACATCAATTATCCACACATAAGTATCTACGAGCCTCTACTAGAATACTGAGATCACAAGGACGGAACAGGACCCCGCCATGCCCCAAATGTGTACACAGAAAATTATACCAATGTGCGGGAACTTCGGAGTAGTGGAGTGCTCCTGTACAGATGCTAGTAAGGCTCCTAGGTGTCCGGGCCGTCTCCATGTCTACCTGCGGGCATGAACACAGCATCCATAAAAGAAAGGACGTCAGTACAAATAATGTACTGAGTATGTAAGGCATATATGATAACATAATAAGGAAGCATAAAAAGCATAAGAAGAAAGGGTAATTGTAACTGCTTGCCTTTTAAGGCGGAATCATGCATGCTCACTTTTACTTTTAAAACATATCACACATACATACATAAACTGTCTGAATCAACAACATGATTAGCCCACGTCCAGGCCTCCCGCATCTGGGGTAATCATCTCACGCCGCCCACTAGTGGTGCTGCCCGTGCGATATAGACACGGTGTAATAAGCCGCCCGTCTTAAAGGTGCTACCTGGCCATCTAGGCACGGTGTACGCCTTAACGGTGCTGCCCAGCCATCTAGGCATGGTGTAATCATCATCATATACTTAACATGAAGCATGCATCAGAGCTCAAGTGAAAGCTGTAATTCTATCGGAGTGACGTAAGGTCGGTAACCTCCAATTACATTATGGAACAATCATAATCAGCATGTCTCACCTTGAAAGAGCTAGCATTATGAGGTGAGACTGCCAACAAAAAAAAATAGCATCAAAGAATCAATACAACAAGGTCATTATCCTAATGATAGCATCATATCATAAACCTTAAAGTCTCTAGACATAGAATCATCATTATCCTTATCCTTTTCATATACATCTCTTATCTTTATCTCATGAGAAGCTCTTAATAATCATAGGCTTGAAATTTCGAAATGTAAGAGAGTCATGGAAGGATAGAGGAGATCATGCAATAGGAGTCATGCCTTAGAAAAGAAGGGGCTAGCCTTACATACCTTTACATCTCTTTACAATTAACGCCTTCCTTCCAAGCTTACGATTCCACCTTCAAGAGGATTCGTATTAGGATTAGGTAATTGAATACATACTTAAGTCTAAACTAGAACGATTAAGAGCTAACGGAAATTGGGCAGAATTTCCTTTATTTCTACAACTTTCTCCATACAATCAACACTCCCAATTATCATTAACAACACCAAAGAAATCATAGTCAATAAACTTCTTCAAATTAAACAATATTCAATTCTTACAATGCCCTTCCAATGTCACCCATAACCATAACCATGACATAATACCATATTCATTCTCATATAATACTCCTTTAACATCATTTGTATTATTCACCACAAGATTGTACTCATAACATGTCAAGAACTATAATTCAAGTCAAGTTAATGTTCAAGAATACCACTATTTCATATTTGAACTTCGTACTCTACTTTCTTCTATAATCCAAGTCTTTCAACTACTGCATATTCTTAGTAACATGAATTAAATGTGAAACTCACCTTTGATCACATAGGATGGTCTTTAGATGAAAATACTCCACTTGGAGAGAAGCTCAACTTCAATTCCAAAGGAATTTCCTGCTTCCATTAACCCTAATGAGCACCCATACACTTGATTTCCCTTGGTCATTGGTGTTTAATCCTTGATTTCTCTTGGATATGTGTTAGTATGGTGGAGAGAATATTTTAGAGCTTTCAAGACTTGTGGAAAAGGTGGAATCTGAAAAATGAGGACAAGGGTCGTCTATTTATAGCTGGGATTGGAATATTCCAGAGAGGTGGTTCGACGAGCGGGTCGAAGATCCGTCGACTTGTGCCTACAGATCACCGATTGTAGAAACATATTGACGGTGCATAGTGACGGTCCGTCGATATGTCGACGGCCCGTCGACACTGACTGGTGTTGTTACACCTCGGAAAATTTTGCGCTACTAGATTGTAGATGGCGTGGTAGGTGCTCGGAAAAGAGTAAAGTCATATAAGGATTAGGAATGAAGATTAGGTGATCTAAGTCTAAGAAGATATACATATATGACATTTGGAAAAACTCCAAGAATGAAAGTTGTAGATAATTGAATTAGCTTTCCAACCATAGGTCGCGGGTCCTCACACGATATCGGGACCAAGGGTTATGACCTTTTTACTGAACGAATGTGCAGTTAGAGAAATTAAGGCTGCACGAACGCGCCCAAAGGGGGCGCGATCGCACTGAGTTAATTTTAAGTCGGTCCAGGTTCTACCTAGACCGTTCTATAAACGGTGGAGGCCCCCTATTTTCACACCAAACACGTCCAAACACCCCCCAAATATTCTAGAAAACTCTCCAACTTTCCATCATCAACTTTTTAGCCCAAAACCAGGTATAATTCCCAAATCCCGGTCCAGACGGCGTATAGTTGCGATTACAAATTGTGTATTAACGCATTGTGTCTTAAGCTCAAGGTGGAGGAGTGAAGATATATCACTCTTATCGAGAGAAAGGTATGAATCTCTTGCTATTAACGTTAATCTTGGTTTATTTACCGAGAAGGAACTGTAAAATTGTTATAAAATGATTCTGTGATGGAAATATGGGACAAACACCATATGGGATGTTTATGAAGTATTTTGGCATAGGAAATGATGTTATTGATGTTGGTAATGTTTTTGTTGTTATTGGTTATTGGATTGAGAATTCGGGCTAGGCACATAAAAAGGGGAGATGCTGCCCGATTTTCGGCAGAATATAGAATAATTTGATTTGAAACTTGATACAAGAGTGCGATAAAAGGGATAACGTTAGTGTAAATCGTCTTAAATGTAGACTTGAGAGCTCGGACGAATAAGCGTAGCTAATAAGAGGTTTAATAGGTATGTTAAGGCTCGTCCCTTTCTTTCAAAGGCATGATTCCTATGCTACGATTTCATAAATGTTTCCATATCCTCCCTGTTTTCAAAAGTTAGAAGTTTATGATTCCAAGGCATGATTTATTTCCCGATAACCCGTAAATGTTTTCCAAAATGTTTGTATTTTTCTAAAATAGAGGTTTGTGATTTTGTAAGCTCGTATGACAACAATGATGGACATGTTTTTATCATGATGATAATGATGCCAAAGATGAGAATATTACTATGATGCCTGTGAACAGAACGATTTCATGCTTAAAGGTTCCAAGCTTATGGTTTCAATGTGACTATGCGAATGTTGAGGTAATTCTTGATTTCTCAATTTTATTCATGGACGATAACTATTTTTAAAGATTCCATTTCACCTTATGAGATTTATGATCTTATTCTATGTTTTCTCTTGATGTAATTCTTCATTGATAGTCTCGCCTTATAATAATTGTTCCTTCAAGGTGAGGCAAAGCGATGACGATTATTCCATACTACAATCGGAGGTTACCGACCTTACGTCACTCCGATATATACATGACTTTATATGGGCTCTCATACATGCTTCTTATATGATATATGTATATGATATATGTATATGTATATGGGGAATATGGGAAAAAGGGCGAGGAGCTATAGAAGCATGGCCACCTGATCAGTTGGTGTAATATGATATCATCCCGGACGCGGGACATATGTGGTTATATGAATTGGATCCGACGTTCCTCGGCAACATGATATGTTCTATTTTATGTATACATGAACAAGATATGTTTTTCAAAGAAATCTAAGCATGCATGGCATCCACCCTAAGAGGCACTCATATGTACAGGTTACACTTTTATCTCACGATATGCTCTATATTTCCATTCTGCTATTATTCATGTTTTGCATCCCTTACTATGTTATCATGCCTTACATACTCGGTACATTACTCGTACTGACGTCCTTTCTTGTAGATGCTGCGTTTATGCCCGCAGGATCAGATAGCCAGCTCGACGATTCACAGCAGTAGGACCTCCCCTCGGCAGCAGTCAGTACGCTCCATTGATCCGCAGCTGCACCTTTTTTTTTGTATGTTACTCTGTTATGTTCATATATGGGTATGGCAGGGCCTTGTCCTGTCCTTTCTACAGTCTGTATTCTATAGAGGTCTGTAGACAATGATATGTAGCCATGATGTTATGCAGCCTCATCGGCACTCATTTTGTTGTACAGTATATATGTAGCGGCCAAATCAGCCTGCGCTGTTAGTCTCAGTATTTATGTCTATATGTATGCATTGGCCGTGAGTTCCTGGTATAGTGTCTCTTATGTGAATTCTTCGGGAGACAGTATAGCTCAGTTATAGATTATGGATGGGCCCAGGATAGTCAGTGAGAAGTAAATGCAAGCATAGGAGTGCTTGGCCGGTAGTGGTCGGGCACTTGTTAAGACCCATCGGTTTGGGTGGTGACAAAAGTGGTATCAGAGCAGTTCGTCCTAGGGATTGTCTACATATCGTGTCCAGTAGAGTCCTGTTTATGGGTGTGAAGCCGGCCACACTTATAAATATGAGGCTGCAGGGCATTTAGGAATCGTTCGGCTTTCCTTCTATCTTAGATCGTGCGATAGAGCCGGAGTCTAGGAAAGATTGCTTATGACCTCTTTTCCTGTAGTTAGGCGCAGATTGACGAAAGATGAAGCGATCAGCTTCAGATAGTAGGGGTGCTAAGAAGGCCCCCAGATCAGATCTAGGACCCAGGGTCCAGGACCCAGCAGGAGGAGCCTCAGTTATTTTATTGAGACTGATCCCTCGGAGGATCCAGCGACGATTCCTCAAGAGTTTTTGACTCCCAGGGAGGAGGACCCCTCAGAGGACAGCTATGACACAGATCCATCCGAGTATTTGTCTGGGACATCAGAGGAGGAATTCTTGAGGTTGTACCAGCTGCTCCTATGGCAGAGCACTACGTCAGACCAGCCTCCCCAGTGAGTGTTACGGATTTCTCTAGCCCCCTATCCTGGCCATCGATAAACCAGGAGTTTCCCGGTTATCTATATCCCTCGGACTCAGATGAGAGAGATGACGAAGGCCAGACGAGCAGATGGTGGGTAGACAATGATGAGGAGCACACTTCGCCTTATAGCCCACCAGATCAGACTAGAGACCGATCGGCTACAGGTATATGAGCCTTTATTGAAATTTTCTATGTATGTGTATTTGTTGTAAGATTACTACTTAATAGCGGCGAGCAGAAATCCAAGGGCCGATAACCAAGTAGTTATAAGTAACGGCGATCAAGGTGTTTTCGCCACCATCGGGAATCTGGAAATCTAGGATGAAAGGTAGTCATACACATAGGTGAAAGGTGAATATTGAGGATTGAAAAGGCTAAAATAGTAATTGTATAGTCAGAAGAGTAAAAGACCCTTTCTAATTCGGAGGGAGATGCGTTATGAGAATGCTTTGGAATCTGTTAAGACTTCAACTTGCTCTAGATTATGTGATGAAGGTCATATGGTGAGGTGAATGCGATTATGCCAGCATTAACGCATCGGATTTCATCAGAGTTTCAATGTTAAGCGTGCTAGGGTGAGAGAAATCCTAGGATGGGTGACCTCCTGGGAAGTGTACTAAAGGTTCTATAAATTAAGACATAAGAGACAAATGAGAAGCTAGAGTAGCCTAAGGGAAATTGGAGTATGCGGGGTTGTTGGAAGCCTTAAAAGGTCGTGTAGGACGAGGCGGACTAGACCGGTGAAGAGAAAGAAGGTGCATCACAGCTGTAAAATAAGGATGAGTTTGAATAGTGATTGGAAATACCTTGTAAGACATAAGAGAAAAATGAGAAGCTAGAGTAGCCTAAGGGAAATTGGAGTATGCGGGGTGGTTGGAAGCCTTAAAAGGTCGCGTAGGACGAGGCGGACTTGACCGGTGAAGAGAAAGAAGGTGCATCACAGCTCTAAAATCAAGATGAGTTTGAAAAGTGTTTGGAAATACCTTGTAAGCGAGGCGTGAGAAAATATATATATGAATGCGTATGATATCCCATATATGGCTGTATCAGCCGGTATGTGTATCCCAGCAACTGACGTTGCAGTATATTGAAGGCATTGATCAAACAGGGTAGTAAGGTTCAAGTGACAAAAGAACGTTACCAGGTAAGCTAATGTTGTTTTCAGTGCAGGTTAGGTTTGGAAAGGGTTAATGAAATGACATTTTGAAAAGAAAGAAATTGAATATATGGAAGGTAGGAGATCAAAGTGTCGAAAAAGTAAAAAGTAAGAAACATGAGTGAGTTAAGCCTCCGAGAGAGACGACGGGCAAAGCACGAGACTATTTGGGTAAAAATTTGAAGGTAGGCATGTGAAAGGGATAAAATGTGGTAGTATGGAACAAGAGAGGAATGTGTGGAGTTAGAGAACATATTTCGATAAGTGGGGATGGAAAGACAGTGACCACAACTAGGAATGTGAAGTGAGAGAACGAATGACTAGGCCTTGCAACGATGCTAAGAGATTGTCACCTCTCGAGAGGTATGTAAAGGGATAAATGTGTAGTCATATTGACATGGTTTTCTCGGACATGGAGAAGCTTTCTTAAAGGATGATTTAATAATAGAATGGATTTTCACGTTTTAAAGAAATATTCCACGAACTTCAGAGTCGATACTATAAATAACAAGAGAAGAAGGGCTCTCAAGGAGGAAGGAATTCAAAGAAGGTTAAGGATGAAAATAGGCAAGGTATACCAATAGGCTGATCGAAAAAAGGAGGAGAGCATTTAGCAGCAAAGTAACTGGAAATATTTAACCATTGGAGTAAGACGGATACTTTAACGAGTTGGCCATAGGAAACCAATCAATCACCGAGATAAGAACGAGGATGATGGGGTGACACATGTGATTAGAAAATTAATGACATGGGACAAGAATTCCTGTAAAGACCGAGAGATGCGATCATAGAGGAAATAGAATGAAATGTGAGGAACTTGCACGGAAGATAACCTGGTCATAGCATCAGAAAAATGGGTAAAGGCTCGATGAACGAGGATGGAGAGAGTGGAAATTGTGAGGATCCCGAGCTAAGAACAAGAAGTAGCAGGACACTCGAAAAAAAACTTGGACGCACAGCTGCAACACAAACGCGTAGTTAAGAAGAATTACGAGTAAGTGTGCTAAACAGGTGAAAGGACCGGTAGTGGATGGAAGAGTATGAAATATTGACAAAATGGTATGGTATAGCCATAAATGGAAGAACAACTGAAGATAAGAAGAATTCTAGATATGTTATAAACAAAGTCGGGAATAGAGACGAGGAGGAAGGTATAGTCGAAGACTTCATAAATGAGGTGGTGAATCTCGATGCCCCATTAACTTGCGTGTCCAAAAAAACTGCTAGTCATAAAAGACAGAGGTGTGAAAAGACGGAAAAGAAGGCATCAGAATTGGATCTAACCCTTATAAGTGTTCCGATTGGACACAAGAGTGTGATTAGCAAGAAGATAGATAAGTCAGACCACACGATAACGGAACCCCGGCCTTGAGAAGGTCGTGAAGGGTGGCAGATAATTATCGAAGACGATGGATACTCGAAGGATATTGGTGTATTAGGACCTCCTTAATAAGGGGGGAAGAGCATAATAGACTTGAAAGGAATTATGACATTCTCAAGCTCTAAAAGAAGAAATTTATCGGCTCAAGGCCAACCTCGGGGCGTATTGACATATAAAGAAGGCATCAAACAGGAGTAGACATAAATCGAAAATAAGTGATGCCATGAGGCAGGCATAGGAAGGAAGTATGGAAAACAACTCAAGTGAGCACTTCACGCCAATATGAACTACGATATTTCTAGACCATGATTTGAATCCCTCGCATCGGGTAAAATTGCGTCGTACCTAAGTATATAGTGACATGTTCTAAAGGGTAACAAAAAGAGCAAGAAAGGTCTCCAAGCTAAATTCACAAATAGTGATAGAGAGAATGGCGAACTCAAAGGACACTTGGGATGACAACGACTATTGTAACAAAAGCAACAAAGATTGGTAGTTTGGTAATTCTCCGAGGAAAGGAAGAACGCTGCTCTTATGAATGGAAATAAAAGGGGTCACCGGATATTAGAAAACATTTCATGGATCGCTAATTATACTGAACATGAGAGCATCTGCTATGGAATTATATGAACTATCAACGTGAAGCTATGCCCAACTACAAATTGCAAGAGGGTCACATCAGAAAGTCAATAAGGAATAACGACGGATGAAGCGACCGCCGATATAAGGAAATCAAAGCTAGATATATATATGTTGTAAGAGAATCATACTGAAGTGAGAATTGTTGTAGCCCTATGCTTCTGGGTTGTATTGCGAGATTTGAGGGAAGGAGGTTAAAGAAACAGTTGTGGCAGGAGCTCAAAAATGTGGCGAGCTACAAATTTAGTTAAACTCGGATTATGAGTTTGCCATAAGTGCAACTGTGCTGCGAAGGATAATAAATGGCGAAAAACATTACGTACCTACGTAATTTAGATATTGATATAGCTGGTTTTGGAAAGGAACTGGGGAAAATAGTTTAAGAAATGTAACCATTATGCTCACTAGCGACAAAGTCAGGGTGGATAAACATTTGGAATGTAGGGGTAAGAGAGATGGCAACAAGGATGTAAGGATTAGAGAGCCTGACTAATGAACTACAAAGAATCGGCACAGTGTATATCCAAGATCACCAGATATCAAAAAGGAAAGTCGAGACGGCACCGAAGCAATAAACACAAAAAGGGCGCCATATATGAGAAAGGTAGTTGCCCAACTAGCGGGAAAACAAGGAATCGAGAAAAAGAGAAATACTTACAGGACGATGAAAAGTTATGGCACAACAAGTCAAGACTACAATAATGGATAAAGAACAAGAGCGAGATGCTATTTAATTTCTAATCGCGCACATGAGGGCAAAGAAGTGAAAGAAGTTGACTGAAGGCAATAAAGGAGTTAAGGAAAAATGAGAAGAGGCTGACCTAATTTATAGTTCAAGTATATGGCAATCAGACCCTAAAGGAAGAATAACCATTCTAACAAAAATTTCGCCTCCAGGTTGGTGTTGAGTTTACAAACTGCAACATTCGAGGATGAATGTTTCTAAGGGGGGAAGGATGTTACACCCCGAAAAATTTCGTGCTACAAGATCGTAGACGGCGTGGTACGAGCTCGGAAAAGAGTAAAGTCATACAAGGATTAGGGATGAAGATTAAGTGATCTAAGTCTAAGAATATATACATATATGACATTTGGAGACCATATGGTGTGAATTGGTTCATATGTTCCTTGACGAAAAGCCCTCGTTACAATAAGTTAAGTGGGGCCCACACCCCAGGATTTTTATAAAGGACATATGAGACATTATATGAGTAGTACATTGGAAGTTGATAAAGTCTTAAGAAGGACCCTTAAGCCAAATATGGGCATAATCCCTCCAAAGGGATGATTTAAGGAAACATTTTTGGATGATCTGACTTGGAGGGGCCAAAACGATGTTCTACGTTTGGAATTTGGACAAACTCCAAGAATTAAAGTTGTAGATAATTGAATTAGCTTTCCAAACATAGTTTGTAGGCCCTCACACGATAGCGGGATCTAGAGTTATGACCTTTTTACGAAACGAACACGCAGTCAGAAAAATTAAGGCTGCACGAACGCACCCACAGTTAATTTTAAGTCGGTCCAGGCAGAACCTGGACCGTTCGATAAAAGGGGGACGCCCCCTATTTCCAAACACGTCCAAACACCCCCAAATATTCTAGAAAACTCTCCAACTTTCCATCATCAACTTTTTAGCCCAAAACCAGGTATAATTCCCAAATCCCAGTCCAGACGGCGTATAGTTGCAATTACAAAATTGTGTATTAGCGCGTTTTGGCTTAATCTCAAGGTTGAGGAGTGAAGATATAGCATTCTTATCGAGTGAAAGGTATGAAACTCTTGCTATTAACGTTAATCTTGGTTTATTTACAGAGAAAGAGCTGTAAAATTGTTATAAAATGATTCTGTGATGGAAATATGGGACAAACACCATATGGGATGTTTATGAAGTATTTTGGCATAGTAAATGATGTTATTGATGTTGGTAATTTTTTTTGTTGTTGTTGGTTATTAGATTTAAAATTCGGACTAGGCATATAAACAGGGGAGATGCTGCCCGATTTTTGGCAGAATATAGAATAGTTTGATTTGAAACATGATACAAGAGTGCGATAATGGGGCTAACATTAGTGTAAATCCTCTTAAATGTAGACTTGCGAAATCGGACGAATAAGCGTAGCTAATAGGAGTTTTAACAGGTATGTTAAGGCTCATCCCTTTCTTTCAAAGGCATAATTCCTATGCTACGATTTCATAAATGTTTCCATATCCTCCCTGTTTTCAAAAGTTATAAGTTTATGATTCCAAGGCATGATTCATATCCCGATAACCCGTAAATATTTTCCAAAATGTCCGTATTTTTCCAAAGCAGAGGTTTGTAATTTTGTAAGCTCTTATGACAACAATGATGGACATGTTTTTATCATGATGAAAATGATGCCAAAGATGAGAATATTACTATGATGACTGTGATCAAAACAATTTCATGCTTAAAGGTTCAAAGCTTATGGTTTCAATGTGAATAGAAGAATGTTGAGCTAATTCTTGATTTCTCAATTTTATTCATAGACGATGACTATTTTTAAAGATTCCAAAGTCTATGAAATGATGCCTTATGAGATTTATGATCTTATTCTATGTTTTCTCTTGATTTTATTCTTCATTGATAGTCTCAGCTTATAATAATTGTTCCTTCAAGGTGAGGCAAAGCGATGACAATTATTCCATAAGACAATCGGAGGTTACCGACCTTACGTCACTCCGATAGACATATGACTTTCATTGGGCTCTCATGCATGCTGCTTATAGGATATATGTTTATGATATATGTATATGGGGAATATGGGAAAAAGGGCGAGGCGCTATAGACGCATGGCCACCTGATCAGTTGGTGTAATATGATATCATCCCGGACGCGGGATGCCCGGACGCGGGACATATGTGGTTATATGAATCGGAGTCGACATTCCTCGGTAACATGATATGTTCTTTTTCTATGTATACATGAACAATAAATGTTTTTCAAAGAAAGCTAAGCATGCATGGCATCCGCCCTAAGAGGCACTCATATGTACAGGTTACTCTTTTATCTCACGATATACTCTATATTTCCATTATGCTATTATTCATGTTTTGCATCCCTTACTATGTTATTATTCATGCCTTACATACTTGGTACATTACTCGTACTGATGTCCCTTCTTGTGGACGCTGCGTTCATGCCCGCAGGATCAGATAGCCAACCCGACGATTCACAGCAGTAGGACCTCCCCTCGGCGGCAGTTGGTACGCTCCATTGATCCAGAGGTGCACCTTTTTTTTTGTATGTTACTCTATTATGTACATATATGGGCATGGCAGGGCCTTGTCCTGTCTTTCTACAGTCTGTATTCTATAGAGGTTTGTACACAATGTTATTTAGCTATAATGTTATGCAGCCTCGTCGGCGCTCATTTTGTTGTACAATATATATGTAGCGGCCAAATCGGCTTGCACTGTTACTCTCAGTATTTATGTCTATATGTATGCATTGGCCATGAGTTCCCGGTACAGTGTCTCTTATGTTGATTGTTCGGGAGACAGTTAGCTCAGTTACAGATTATGGATTGGCCCAGGATAGTCAGTGAGAAGTAAATGCAAGCATAGGAGTGCTTTGCCGGTAGTGGTCGGGCACTTATTACGGCCCATCGGTTTGGGTCGTGACAAGTGTCTGCAGAATTTCCTGAATCAGTTCAGATTGCGTCGATTCGATTCGTCCAACTTCTAACCGTATAAATTACCGGGAATACCTACTGGTACATTTGTACACGGGGTAAGGCACTTTCTACCTTAACTTTCTGCAATGAGCTTTTTTCTCTCGCCTCAAATGTCTTTGGAATCTTAATTAGAATCATTAACTATCCCTTCTTACTTGTTGGGGCATCATATACACCTTAAATTCCATTAGTCTATTCACCGCACAACAACCCGAAATTTCGAGGTGTAACACTCTCCCTCCCTTAGGAACATTCGTCCTCGAATGTTAAGTTCTCGGGGATTCTAAACATTTCGCTAGAGTCTCCCCTGTAATATAGGACTTCCATCCTGTCTCAACAACCCAAAATAACACCGCAACACAGGGCTACAACATCAACAATAAGAAACATGGACACACATGACCCAAAACAGTAGAATAAAGCTCTACATACCTGGAGACAATGTTTGTCATCTTGAACCTCTTCTGCTAGGAGTGGAAATAAGTACTAGTATTTGGACTTCATATCTTCTTACGCTTCCCAATACACCTCTTTTACTTCCGCGCCCCCTCATACTACCTTCGTCAAGCTTATATTTTTAGTTCTTCTTTCACTACCCCAGAACCATTTGGGAGGGCAGTAAGAAATACTCTCAGTGTCTTTTAGAAATATTTCTAAATCTGGCTTTAAGATGAAATTTCCTCATTCCACTAATTTGATACTCTCCCATTCTTGCAAGCTTCATATGACCATCTGGACATATCATTTCCAGATCATCTAGACAGGTCTTTAAAGGTCTAACGTACGTGCTGCTAGCATGTCTTGGAAAGTTAGAAAACGAGCTCTATCCGCTTATCCATCTCAGAATGGGTGGTTTACTAGAATGACCTATCTTCCCCAGATCTATCAGAATGCATCGACCTTCGGGTACAAGTAGAGAACCAAGCATTTTAGCTTGAAAATTTTCCATAGATAGTTTATATGATTCTTTACAATTGCAACACCCATCTCAGCTTTAGATTCATCCTCATTCTTAACTTGTGCCACGAAATTGTCTTACACAAATTTACTCCCTCTTATTTTTTTCACAACCAGCACTCGCTTTCAGTTTCTAATTTAAATCCATCTTACTACATTACCTAGCGATATGGCCCTAATTCCTTTGTGTTTGAGTACTCTAAGCTTGGAATTCTCGTATCACCCATATACTTTCTCTTCTAAACGATCATACATATTTGTTCCTCTTCATTGGAGGTCGCTACCGTCAAGTATTCACATGCTTTCAAATAGTTCGTCTCTATTTCAATCCTCTTCTATTATTAACTTTGCATCCTTCCATTAGCAAGACATTACCAAATTCTGAGTCAATTATTTTTTTGCCTTCAAGGCTTTCCCTATACAATGCTTCCCCAATCGTTATGCGACATTGGAACTTCGCATTCATGTGTCTTGCTTGCGGTGGTTATTCCACTTGACTTCCCGTCTTAGTCCATCATTCACTTTTCCCTCTCATCGCCTGTATCTCCTCACTATGAAATCATCCGCATGAGCTCTTATTGTATGGAAATGACATTTATCCTTGTCTATCTTACGCTTGAACTGAAGTCGCAATGCTCACGTGATGTATCTTCTTGAGGCTAATACCGCTCTTCTGTCATACACCTATCCTATAACTCTACCTCATAACCCACCTTATTGTTGTACAACTGCCATGTTGAATTTTCTGCCCGTCTTCCATTCTACGGCCCATATCTTGTATTATCTTATTCTTACGCCTCCGGCGGCCACGTTGCCTAAGAAAATCGAAGACTACTTCTTTAATGGTCTCTTTTTTGTTACCGTTTTGTTGCCATGGCTATTAAACCATGAGGGAATTGTCTTTACCTCAATGTTTCTTTCATTACTTCTATCAATACCCATAGACCGTCCTGTATGTTCACCATTTCCATCGATGTAGCTCATAACCGCTCTATACTCCCTATGCCAAATCGTCCCCAAGCTCTCTTTCTCTTGGCTCACCTTTCCTCAAAAACCTCTCCCTGGGACCTTTACCATGTAACCCACCGGGGATGCAATTCCATTTGTTGTTGTCCTGACATACGTATAAAGTCAGTCCATCGATCATTCACAACCAAACCTTGTTCCTCTTTTCGTCTTAACTCTCATCCTTTCCTCAAATGATTTCATTCATAGGATAATAACCCTAAACCTATTTCAGAGTACTATCGTCTTCTCTTTCCTTTCTTCTCTTTTCTCTCAGAAAACCATCTTTTTATAAAACTGTAACTTAAGGTTCAACGTCAATCCCTCTACACTCTTCTCTAATCAGTTCACACTGCTATAGGAGTATTGTACTCTGTTATGCCAACATATTAATAACGGGATAACACTTGGTCCTTTTAGAATTCTTTGTATGGATGTTGTGTAAACTAGCTCTTCACGTATAGGATATCTTACTCGACACTTGGTTCCATAATTCTCATCATAACTTAATTAGCCACATTGTCCGTACATCGTGATTCAAATTTTCTATCACTTCACGACTCTTGATTACATTCCCACTTAATGTTAGAATATCCACAGGGTTTAATTCTCTTCCACCCTCTGTTCATCGAGTTACTGCTCTAGTGGACTTCCCTCCTATTTTCCTCGCTCTTACCCTTATTTCTTTGTTTCCAACACTTCCACTACGCACATCACGTATACCGAGCATGCATCACTGGTCATCCTTTTGTTTCGCCAATCAATCTTATCTTATTTTCGCTTTCCCTCATATCTGTAATAGCAATCCCTGTCATATAATCGTTCGAGTAAGTTCCTAGATATATAACCTGAACTATAACACAGAACACAACTTCTATCATAAATTTACCCGATTGCCAGGCACGGAGCTTTTGTGAACACATCTCTTTTACTCTCTTTCCTCGAGGTCTCACCGAGGTTAATAAGGCTAGCTTATAGTGATATGAAAGTTATACCTGAGTTAATAATCTGATTCGACGTATCATGCATTGGCTTATACGTATGCATCAAGTTTATCTAGTAACTTACTGTTCCCCAAAACGAAGAGATCTAGCCAAATTTTCTAACTTACAACCTCTTCTAGAGTGCTTATCCCTTTAATTCTCCTTTGTGTATAAAACTTCTTTCTATCCCAAGCACTTCACTTCCCCTTCTCATGCTCCTTATTCCATCCTAACCTATTCATCATTCCCTGAGCTTAATATGTACTTACTATGTTTATCCCGCATTTAACTACTAACTCTGTCCTTAATCACTAATTGCTAGGCCCTTTTTCTCGCTTCTCGCAACAATCCTGCCTACAGTTCCCACAACTTCCTTTAGATTCTTGAAAGAATTTTGGCAGAGTTTCCTTTATAAACATAACAATCCCGAACCTGCACACAACACATAAAACATATCCCATGCCCTAAAGGCCACATATAGAAACACAAATAATATACAACTCAGTAGCATAAGGCTGACTACTATAAAAGAATTTAAGTAATAGGGCTTGTCTCACAAGTTATACCTGCACACTCTTTCCAGAATTCCATTGTACATTTTATGACAGTCAACTCTCTCTTCGTGGAGGTTTACTTACTTATAAATCATAATTCTAGCTATCACTGGGTCGCTAACAGGCATAGACATCGTAAATCATTGATTTGGCTCGGGTTTCAACCCAATACAATCCATAACACAAGGAGTGATATATGATAGCGTAGAACCCAAATCAATCGATACGTATACACCATAAGATAGTACTGACAATATACCTGGAACAATATCAGGTGGAGACTTAAGATCCTGTCGCCCAGCTAGTTCATAGGTATGATGCTGGGATCCACTCGGACTGGGCGTTCTTCCTAGGTCTCTATCACAGCCTGCTAATACCTGCGGTCTTTGCCTCGGAGGGCATACCGATGATGAAAAGCCAACTGCCAATCCTGTAGGTTGAACCTTATCTCTACCAGGTATCCATGGACAGTCGTGCCTGAATGGCCTGGCCTAGTGCAAGCATAACAAACATTCAAACCCAAGAGGCACGGTCCAAAATGTAACTTACCACACAGAGTACACCGTGGTACAGGTAATCTCATCTGGGTTGAATCACCTCTGTTCTGGGAATAAGGGACTCTAAAACTCTGAACTAGCCCGAGGCAAGTAGATCTATCAACCCTGGGTCCAGAAAACTATGGTGGCGCACTAGCTGTTGAACAAGCTGAGTGCCTAGAGAATTGCTGCCTCGGAGCGCACCTAAACTCATGGTCAAACCCAGAAGACCTGACTCTCTTCCTCCAACTCTTGTTACCATGGCCTACATCCTGCTGCTGAGCTTGAGCGACTACTAACTGGCTTAGCAAAAGGATGACCTGCCTCATCTCCTAGCTTGGGGTATCTGGTGGACGGACTGGGGGTGTTGGAGCTAAGGTTGGGACTCCCTTTTGCTCCTTTAGAGTGGGAAACATATGATAGAACCAAAATAGGGCCTAACACTGGGGCTCGCCTTCCTTCATATCCGTGGGCGACTCTAGTTCAGTCCTCTCTTCGACCACTATCTTGCCCTTCTGGGCTGCTGTAGCTTTTCACTTCATCAACTTTGCTAAAAACATAATGCACGGTTAGGGAAAATGGAATTCTTATATTATAGCTCTATCGCACGATCTATGAAAAAGAAAGACGGTCATCATTCTTAAATGCCCCGCAACCTCTTGTTTATAAGTGTGACACGCTTCACACCCATAAACAAGACTCTACTGGATACGGCTCGTAAACACACCCTAGGACGGAACTGCTCAGATACCACTTTTGTCAAGACCCAACTAGTGGGCTATGACGGGTACCCAGAGCTGACTACCGAGCACTACTCATCATGCTGTCTATCATATTCAGCCTGAACATACATCATTCTCAACACAACACTTATCATGAAACATATCATGAAACAATCTCTAAATATCTCCAAAAACATGTGTGCATACATAGGCCCAAAAGGCTACAAAATAATATACAAAGTATAGGCTAAAGAAGTCTAATAACATATATTACCCACACATAAGTATCAACGAGCCTCTACTAGAATACTGACATCATAAGGACGGAACAGGACCCCGCCATGCCCCAAATGTGTACACAGAAAAATATACCAATGAGCGGTAACTCTGGAGTAGAGGAGTGCTCCTCTACAGATGCTGGTAAGGCTCCTAGGTGTCTGGGCCGTCTCCCTGTCTACCTGTGGGCATGAACACAACATCCATAAAAGAAAGGACGTCAGTACGAACAATGTACTGAGTATGTAAGGCATATATGATAACATAATAAGGAAGCATAGAAAGCATAAGAAGAAAGGGTAACTGTAACTGCTTACCTCTTGAGGCGAAATCATACATGCTCACTTTTACCTTTAAAACATATCACATATACATACATAAACTGTCTGAACCAATAACATCATTAGCCCGCGTCCGAGGCTCCCGCGTCTGAGCTAATCATCTCACGCCACCCACTAGTGGTGCTGCCTGTGCAATATAGACACAGTGTAATAAGCCGCCCGCCTTAGCGGTGCTACCCGACCATCTAGGCACAGTGTAATCATCATTATCTATAAGCCGCCCGCCTTAGCGGTGCTGCCCGGCCATCTAGGCACGGTGTAACTCTATCGGAGTGCGTATGGTCGGTAAGCTCTGATTAGATTATGGAACAATCATAATCATCATGTCTCACCATGAAGGAGCTCGCATTATGAGGTGAGACTGCCAACAAAAAAAAATAGCATCAAAGAATCCATACAACAAAGTCATTATCCTTATGATAACATCATATCATAAACCTTAAAGTCTCTAGACATAGAATCATCATTATACTTATCCCTTTCATAATACATCTCTTATCTTTATCTCATGAGAAGCTCTTAATAATCATAGGCCTGAAATTTCGAAATGTAAGAGAGTCATGGAAGGATAGAGGAGATCATGCAATAGGATGCATGCCTTAGAAAATAAGGGGCTAGCCTTACATACCTTTACATTTCTTTACAATTAACGCCCTCCTTCTAAGCTTACGATTCTACCTTCATGAGGATTCGCATTAGGATTAGGTAATTGAATACCTACTTAAGTCTAAACTAGAACGACTAAGAGCCAACGAAAATTGGGTAGCATTTCCTTTATTTCTACAACTTTCTCTATATAATCAACAACTCCCAAATATCATTAACAACACCCAAGACATCATAATCAATAAACTTCTTCAAGTTAAACATTATTCAATTCTTACAATGCACTTCCAATGTCACTCGTAACCATAACCATGACATAATACCATATTCATTCTCATATAATACTCCTTTAACATCATTTGTATTATTCACCACAAGACTGTAGTCATAACATGTCAAGAACTATAATTCAAGTCAAGTTAATGTTCAAGAATACCACTATTTCATATTTGAACTTCATACTCTCCTTTCTTCCATAATCCAAGTCCTTCAACTACTCAATATTCTTAGTAACATGAATTAAATGTGAAACTCACCATTGATCACATAGGAATGGTCTTTAGATGAAAATACTCCACTTGGAGAAAAGCTCAACTTCAATTCAAAAGGAATTTCTAGCTTCCATTAACCCTAATGAGCACCCATACACTTGATTTCCCTGGGTTATTGGTGTTTAATCCTTGATTTCTCTTGGATATGTGTTAGTTTGGTGAAGGGAATATTCTTGAGCTTCCAAGACTTGTGGAAGAGGTGGAATCTGAAAAATGAGGATAGGGTCATCTATTTATAGCTGGGACTGGAATATTCTAGAGAGGTGGTTCGACGAGTGGGTAGATGATACGTCGACGTGTCGACGATCCGTCGATGTGCCGACGGTCTGTCGACTTGCTCCATCAACTTGCGCCTGCAGATCACCGATTGCAGAAACATATTGACCGTTCACAGTGACGATCCGTCGACATGTCGACGGCCCGTCGACACTGACTGGTGTCAGCAGAATTTTCTGAATCAGTTCAGATTGCGCCGATTCGATCCGTTTACCTTCTAACCCCATCAATTACCGAGAATACATACTGGTACATTTGTACACGGGGTAAGGCACTTTCTACCTTAACTTTCTACAATGAGCTTTCTTCTCTCGCCTTAAATGTCTTTGGAATCTTAATTAGAATCATTAAGTATCCCTTCTTAGTTGTAGGGGCATCATATACACCTTAACATGCATTAGTCTATTCACTGCACAACAACCCGAAATTCCGAGGTGTAACAATACATTTTCTTTTCCATCAGGATCAAACCACGCGAAGAACCAATCAATAGACTTCAACACCATCATTTTAGCCTTATCACCACTCTTTTTTTTAAAGGAACTCGTCTGTTCAACATCCAAGGGAAACACAACAATATCCAGAAAAGACCACACAAAGACAAGTTAAGCAAGATTTGTGACAAAGATCCCATCATCCTTCTTTCTTTTATGCTCTATCTTGACCTATTATTGTAACTAGATGGCAAGTTCTAAAAAAAAAAAGGTTTTCCTGCACATAGACATGACCCATGGCCACACACATGCACACACTCCTTGCCAAACTACCACCCTTTAAACCCTTCTTTCTATGCCCCTTTTTATCAGAGTAGACATACTTCACTGGCTAGGTGAGAACAAACATGACAACCATCTCTTAACCAACCTGTTAGACTAGGTAATTTGACCATTTACATCAAACATAGCCCATCTTAGAATTGCTCTGAATCATGTTCACTCTAGCAACATTAGAAACCATTTTTAGACTCAAACACATCACAACCACACACTCCACATATTATACTCAGAGGTACATTAACAAATTCCAACACTTATCACAAACAGGACAACCAAACAAAGAGCAGAGCCAAGTGAAATACTTTGGTCAAGTTAAAACATTCCCCCCCCCCCCCCCCCAGGATCACCTTTCAAGCCGACAGAAACACCACACAACAAATAAAATATAAATTTTAGAACTGGAAAAACTTAAAAAAAACCCCTAAGTTTAAAACTAAAATTTTGACTTTGGAACTCTCAAGACTTAAAATAGCAATTTTCAGCCTCTTTGTGGTTCCAACCTATTTTTTCAAATAAATGGGGGTTTCTATATGCCTCCTAAACTTGCGAGGTGGGACTTGCAAATTTATGCAAGACTCACTCACTAATTTAATATACGGTCTAGATCTAGAGTAAAAAATGAAATCAACGATTCAAATACTTCAATGCTAAAACTAATGGCGAAAATACATATAAAATGCGAGGGGGTGTACCTCTAACGGCCTGTTTGGCCAATTATTTGGTGAGAGAAAGACGAAGCTATTAATGCGTCGTCCCCTCCTTCACGTTACATGCTCCAACGATGGGACAGGACTGAAAAATGGGGCGGGGTAGGTGGTGGAACAGGAGGCGGCGCTAGGGTTTTACCCCTAGCCGCCTATCCTCTCCTTTTTTGCAACAGACCCCTAGGATCTTCTAAAATAAACAGGTGGGAGGAGTATATACTCCCTCCCTTTTAATATCTATTGGATCGGGTCCTAGTCCTATGTTGGATTAGGCCTCGTCCTTTATTTCTTTTAAAAAAACGTTGGGCGCATTACACACACACACACACACAAATATATATACATGCATCATGTACATTGGCACATACATGGTGTATACATATTTATATGCATAGCGGGTCGGGGAAAATAAACTAATAAATAAATCAAGAAAAACTAATTATTAGTCCATTAGGACTTAAATAATTTTAAACATGACTCACAAATAAAATAGAAATCATTTTATAGATACTGATTTTGAATTAATTAATCAGATAAAAGAAAATTAATCAACTACGCAAACGCACACAAAATCAAGATTTAAAGGGTAAAATGGTCTATTTTTTTTAATTACTCAGAGTGCCTCAGACAATAAAATGGAATAAAATCACTCATTAATCTAATTTTCCCTGATTTAATTAATTAAACAAATAATTATCCATAAAGGGCTATCTTGCCCCTTTGATTAATTTCAGTTAAAATATTCTTTTGGGTATCATCAATTTAAAATTACCCTGGAGATTTCCTTATCAATTTAGAAGGGTGAAATATTATCCTAAATAATTTCATAAAAATTACCTAGACCCTTTAGGGTGCACAACTGACTTTATTTATTGTCCAAGGACTCCAAGTTTCTTAAAATAAATTGCGGGAGGTCAAAATTTAGGTGTTAACAATTGCCCCTTTGGTGTTCGGGGATTGCGGGACCATCCCTGAGCAACGAAATTTGACTAACCCTAATTTTTTACTGACCCGACTCATCTTGCCTTCAAATTCCAAGAAATTCACACATGTGTGGCCTGACCTTAACATCTGGGTTTCCTACATATCTCGGGGTGTATAAGAATTCAAGACACCTGTTGTTCGACTCGATCAAAGACTTTGAGTGATTGAGCAGGAAAATCCTAGGACTCCCGGTGTTGTGATCGGGGTTTCCCTAGATAGTGGTTAGAGTGCGGCCGACTCTTGGGTTTTAAGTCTGCCTATATATCCCTGGTCTCAGGGAATCTGGCCACATGTAGTTCGATTCGCTAGAGAAGAGCACCGCGCTTTTGTAGGAATACCTTTAGATTTTACTGGTGTGTATCCGACCGACCGCGATTTTTTTTTCTTTTCAGTAAAATGGACAGATGGAGACTGAGTCTGAAATTGAATGGCTTCCAAATCCTAGCCGGAGAGATTGACTCTCATAGGCACCCTAGCTTGGCCAGTTGAATAAGAAAAATTTCCACGTTTGCTCTCTAATTTGTCTGGGTCCGGGTCAGCGGGTTGACTCTCTCTTGGAGATTGTGCACCTGCTTCCAAAATTCAACACTATTGCAGATATCTTCATGATATTTGTATGAATGTCCCTCTCGGCGGTATCATGAATGGCCCTCTCGATGGTATGAATGAATGAATAGCCCTCTAGGAGGTATGAATGAATGAATGGCCCTCTCGGTGGTATGAATGCATGAATGGCCCTCTCAGTGGTATGCATGAATTAATGAATGGCCCTCTCGGCAATATGAATGAATGAATGGCTCTCTTGGCGGTATAAATGAATGAATGTCCCTCTCGACAGTATGAATGAATGAACGGCCCTATCGGCAGTATGAATGAATGGATGGCCCTCTCGGTAGTATGAATGAATGAATGGATGGCCCTTTCGGCAGTATGAATTAATGAATGGCCCTCTCGGCAGTATGAATGAATGAATTGATGGCCCTCTCGGCAGTATGGATGAATGAATGGCCCTCTCAGTGTTATGAATGAATGAATGGCCCTATAGGCAGTAGAAAGTAAATGTGTAATGGCCCTCTTGACAGCAGAAAGTAAACGTGCAATGGCCTTATCGGCAACAGAAAGTAAACGTGTAATGGCCCTCTCGACAGCAGAAAGTAAACGTGCAATGGCCTTATCGGCAACAGAAAGTAAATGTGTAATGGCCCTCTTGGCATGGCCCTCTCGGCAGCAGAAAGTAAACGTGTAATGGCCCTCTCTGCAGTAGAAAGTAAACATGACATGGCCCTCTCAGCAGCAGAAAGTAAACGTGCAATGGCCCTCTCGGTAGCAGAAAGTAAACGTAAAATGGCCCTCTCGGTAGTAGAAAGTAAATGTGAAATGGCCCTCTCGGTAGCAGAAAGTAAACGTGCAATGTCCCTCTCAGCAGTAGAAAGTAAACATGCAATGGTCCTCTCGGCAGCAGAAAAGTACATAAAGGAAATGATAGATATGGCCCTTTTGGCTGGATAATATTTCTTCCGTTCGTTGTGTTAGTTGTTGACCCTTGTGGCCAGATATGCCTGTTTTGCTTTTTGTTAGCTTGACCCTATCGGTCGGATATGTCTCTGTCTCTCGTTCTTGTGCGACCCTTCTAGTTTGATATGCCTTTAGGCTCGTCCATTTCTTACCTTTTTGGTCGGACGCATCATTTCCCATTCGCTGTGGTGTACCTAATAGTCAAACGAGTTGTTTTTGCTTGGCTTGGCCTTCATAGTTATGTCGCTTTCCTGATAAAACCAGCATCCACAGAAAGATTTTGTGTTTCCTAAAAGGCTGATTAGCATTGTTGTCCTCTTGTCTGGTGGCTCCTCTTGATGTACTTTTGAACCCTCTTAGCCTTGGTATTTCTAGAGATGGTTTTAGAGCGTACTTACACTAACGGGTGTATGATTTTTTTAAAAATTCTAAAGTACAAATTAGCAAAGCGCATTGTTCTATATATATACATTTGTTATTATTTTATGAAAACCTTTTGTCATGACATGTGACTTTGAGTGCGGTCTTTCGGATCCCCCGGGAGGTATGACTGCTAATTTTCGAACCTGATGGAAGAATCCTAAGACCTTTCTCAGAGATCCTGTCTTAGTTTTGGGTTTGCCTTGAACGGCCCCTGCTACTTCTCATCATATGGGCCCTCAAACATTCCTAACCTAGTGGAGGGTTTTATTTTTCTATCTCTCTGTTGATTGTTCCTGATGGGAATTTTTGAGATCCTCTCAAAATTTTTGCCCCAGTGTGGGGTCGACGCTGGCTAGTCCTGTGTCAATTCTCGTAGTTTGTTCTCGTCTCTTCTATCCTGCATCATTATCTCTGGGGTTTTCCTAATGGCTTCTGAGTTTTTCTTTTGTGACGATCAAGCTCGAAAGCGCCTACGTATCCCGTCGCAGTAGGAATTCAGGTCGAACGCAGTTTAGGACAAAGCAATTGAGTTTTGGTTCACTAATAAAGCGACCGGGTCCGATATGGACTGCCTACGTATCTCACGGTGGGGAAGTCAGGTCATTGCGTAGTTCATTGCATAGATGATTTGTTTTCCTTCTATTCAAGTACGATTACAAGGAGAAGATACGATTATAAGGCAATAACAATGCAATTACAACCAAATGGAATCCTAAATATAGTATCTCTTAAGCGCGTCTGCATTGATAGCCTTGGGCCACTCTTGTCCATCCATCTCTGCTAGGACTACGGCTCCTCCTAAGAGTACTTTCCTTACCATGTACTGCCCTTGCTATTTTGGCGCGAATTCCCCTTTATATTTCTCTTGGTGAGGGAAAACTTGCTTGAGCTTGAGCACGAGCTGTCTGATTTGGAAGAGTCGGGTTCTGACCCACTTGTTGAAGGCTCGAGACATTCTTTGTCAGTATAGCTGTCCGTGGCACACTTCCACCATTCTCTTTTCCTCTATCATGGCCAGTTGTTCATAACGATATCTAACCTACTTTGCATCTTGCAGCTCCGCCTTTTGGATAATTCGAAGCGAGGGATTTTCGCTTCTGCGGGTATGACCGCTTTTGTACCATACACAAGGAGATATGGAGTTGCCCCAGTGGAGGCGCGGGTCATCATCCGGTAACCCAACAAGGCATAAGGTAGTTGTTCGTGCCAATCCTTGTACTTGTTGATCATCTTCCTCAGGATTCTTTTGACATTTTTGTAAGCGGCCTCTACGGCTCCATTCATCTGTGGCCGGTAGGCGGTAGAGTTCCTGTGGATTATCTTGAATTGTTCGCAAATTCCCTTCATCAAATGACTGTTTAAATTGGCTCCATTGTCTGTGATGATGGATTCCGGTAACCAAAGCGGCATATCAGATTGTTTTTTGACAAAATCAGCTACGACCTTCTTGGTCTCTGATTTGTGAGAGGTGGCTTCCACCCATTTAGTAAAGTAGTCAATGGCGACTAAAATGAAGCGATGTTCATTGTTAGCTGGGGGGCTGATGGGTCCCATGACGTCCATCCCCCATGCCACGAAGGGCCATAGCGAGCTCATCACATGTAACTCGGTAGGAGGAACCTTGATTAAATCCCCGTGTATCTGGAATTGATGGCGTTTCCGTACGAATTTGCACGAATCATACTCCATGGCCATCTGGTAGTATCATGTCCTTGGGATTTTCTTTGCAAGGACGAATCCATTCATGTGAGAACCGCATGCCCCTGCGTGCACCTCTCCCAGCAGTTTTGAAGCCTCTTCGGCATCCACTCACCTGAGTAGGCCGAGATCGGGTGTCGTTTTATACAATACTTCTTTGTTCAAGAAGAAACCATTGGCCAGCCTCCTGATGGTCTTTCCCTGATATTCTGAACTTTTTGGGGGTATTCTCTCTTCTCTAAATATGCCTTGATATCGGCGTATCACGGTTGGCCATCCGTCTTAGCCTCGAAGTGGGCCCAGTGAGCCTGTTCTTCCCATAATGTGATCTCCAGAGGGTCAATGTGAGCGCTCTCGGGGTGTTGAATCATGGAGGCTATCATAGCCAATGCGTCCGCGAACTCATTTTGGGCTCTCGTAGTATGCCTGAAATTGAAGTTCTTAAATCTACCCCATAGTCTTTGCACCAGTTTCACATACGGGAGTACATTACCGTTTTTGGTCGCCCAACTTCCTTTTACCTAATTTATGAGTAAATCGGAGTCCCCGATTACCAACAACTCCGGATGTTCATTTCCATTGCCATCCTGAGGCCGAGGACATATGCCACATACTCTGCTATGCTGTTAGTACACCTGAAGTTGAGCTTTGAGGCCATCGGATAGTGTTACCCCATCTCTGATATCAACACCACCTCGATGCTTGATCCTTTGTAATTGACTGCCCCGTCAAAGAATAGTCTCCACCTTGTGTATGGTTCCGTCAATTCTTTTTCCATAGCCAACACCTCTTCATCTGGGAAGAAGATCCGCAAAGGCTTAAGCTCGTTGTCAACGGGGCTTTCTGCTAGCAAGTCGGCCAGGGCTTGTCCTTTGATTGCCTTTTGGGCTACGTATATGATGTAGAATTCACTTAGCAACATCTGCCATTTGGCCAATTAAAGCATCGGTTGCCTGAAAATATATCTCAATGGATCCATTCGGAATATAAGGCGGGTGGTGAACACTGATAAGTAGTGCCTTAGCTTTTGAGCGATCCAAGTCAGAGTGCAACAGGTCTTCTCTACGAGCATGTACCGTGCCTCGCAGGATGTAAACTTCTTGCTCAAATAGTAAATTACGTGTTCCTTTTTGCCTCCTTCGTCATGTTGGGTCAGCATACAACCAAAAGCATTCTCGGATACCAACAGGTACAGTAAGAGAGGACTCCCATGCCTGGGTAGTACCAGAATAGGGGGATTGGAGAGATATCTTTTGATTTTGACGAATGCCCCTTGGCGTTCCTTCGTCCAGTTTATGAGGGCGTCTTTCTTGAGTAATTTAAGGATGGGCTCTATGATCACAATGGACTGGGCTAAGAACCGCCCAATGTAATTCAACCTTCCTAAGAAACGCATAACCTCCTTCTTGGTTTTGAGTGGCGATAATTCTTGGATCGCTTTCATTTTCGTAGGATCCAGTTCAATGCCCCTGTAGCTGACTATGAATCCTAACAACTTTCTGGCAGGCACTCTGAATGCGCACTTAGAAGTGTTCAACGTCAGATTGAATTTGCGAAGCCTGTCGAGGAACTTGCGCAGGTGTATGGTGTGTGCCGAGCTTTCCTTTGACTTTATTATGATGTTGTCCACATAGACTTCAATCTCTCGATGCACCATATCATGGAATAGGGTAGTCATGGCTCTTATGTATGTGGCACCGACACTTTTAAGACCGAATGGCATTATCTTGTAATGGTAGACTCCCCAAAGGGTGATAAAGGCTGTCTTCTCGGTGTCTTCTTCACTCAGAAGTATTCGGTGGTACCCGGCGAAACAGTCCACAAACGATTGCAGTTCGTGCTTGGCGCAGTTTCTATCAGAATGTGGATATTCGGAAGAGGGAAATTATCCTTCGGACTGGCCTGGTTGAGATCTCGATAGTCTATGCAGATTCGGATATTTCTGTCCTTCTTAGGCACCAGCACTATGTTGGCTACCCAAGTGGGATAAGATGTTACTTCCACTATCCCTAACTCGATCTATTTTTCTGCTTCGTCATTTATCCTAATACTCATGTCTGGTTTGAACGTTCGCATCTTTTGTTTAATCTGGCCAAAACCCTCCTTGATGGGTAATATGTGGGCCACTATTTCAGTGCTTAACCCTGGCATATCTGTGTACGACCAAGCGAAGACGTCCACATATTCCTTTAACAAAGCTACGAGCTCTTCCTTTTGTGGGGCTCTTAAGTGAGCGTTGATTCATGTCTCCTTGAAATCCTCTTGGTCACCGAGGTTGACCACCTCAGTGTCATCCATATTTGGCTTCTGCTTCTCTTCCAATTCTTCCAACTCTTCTACCAGCCCTTCCGGCATCGTTGTCGATTCATTGTACTCCTCGTACTCCTGATGGTTGCTTTTCTCGTTCGTTTCGTGACATGTCATGAGAATTTTAGTCGTTTTATTATGATTATTACTGAAAAAAGTGAGGCGAAGTAAAATTAGGCTTATTATCGATTGTTATACCTAGTTAGTAAGAAAAACAATTATTATGAATCAGTAAAAGGTAGACATTTGCGTGGATCACGACTTTCATTAATTGAAAAGGTAATTGATTACAACTATGGTCCTGGTTCAGAACAACATCGGGCCACTTCCATTTTTAAACATTATGAAGTAATTTAGAAAAAACCATCATTCGGGCATTCAGGCCTCAGCCGATGTCGTTGTTTTTAGCAAAAGGGGTTTTTTAAGGGAAAATCCATCTCTCTACCGAGGAGCCAAGAGGGGGTGAATGTATAATTGTCCAGGCGTTCTTCTAGCCTTAGACTGCGTATGTTGGGTGTTTTCTAACTTTCTTCAACGACCGCATAGCATCCCTCTTCTTGGAACAGTGACTCGAGACTTTCACCAGCTTCCTCTTCATTCAGCATTGGCATTTTCTAGGGAATGACTGGTACAGACCCGGAATTGGACGAGGTAGATTCTGTTCTGGGCTCTCTCCTGATTACCCTCTTGAAATGTGATGGTGATGGTCCTTTTGGATTTTGGTTTGAAATGTGAGATATACTTGCCACATCCTCTTTTTTTTTTTTTTTTTTTTTTTTTTTTTTTTTTTTTGCAGAAGATGCCCGCAGTGGCCTGCGCAGAAGCTATGTTGAAGATACTGACGATCTTTCAAAATTTGAGGCCATCTTAATGGCCTCACCCATTTTTACTAATTCAAAGAACGGCCTTCCAGCCATGGACAATATCTTATGATAGAAATCCGGCTCCTGTGACCTGATAAATATGGAAACGAGTTCTCCATCGCCCATTGGCAGCTGCACACGGGCTGCTTCGGCCCTCTATCTGCTGGCGAATTCTCTATAGTTTTCTATTGACTTTTGCTTGACCTTCTCGAGGTAGTAATGGTCTGGTACGGTCTCAATATTGAACCGAAACCTTTCCATTAAGGATTCTGCCATGTCTTCCCAGCGAAGCCATTGGCGCATGTCCTGTGTCCATTCTGCGGCCTCACCGGTCACGCTACGACTGAATAGCTGCATGATCAAGGGTTCATTCCTCTTCACTCCAACTAACTAATCGCAATACGAATGGAGGTGGGATTTGGGGTTTCCTGTCCCATTGAACATTTCGAATTTCATGATTTCAAACCCTTCTAGAAGGTCCAGATTTGGATGCATTCATAAGTCGTCATATCTCAGGCCCGTTGCCTTCCTTGTAGGCCTTTTGGATTTTTCCAATAACTCCTCCGTATCTTTCTCCCGCCTGTCTTGTTCAACCCTCTAAATCCTCTCTATCTCCTCGTAATGATCCAACTCATTATGTCCTAGGGAGGATTCATTTGGGATATTGAGAGTGAAGAATAATACTTGATGGGTGGTATGGCTAGACGGGATAGTGGTGGTTTGCCCGGTCGGTTGAGCTGGTGCATGTGTTTGGCTTGTCTGATTGAAGAATACTGACTGAGGGACTTGGTATGAGGGGACTGAGTGCGTGGTCCCTGGGACTTGAGCATTTTTAACTAGCGGTGGTGTACAATAAGAGGGGCCAGCATGGTTCAGGGTAGCAATGTTCAGTGGAGGGGGTATGGTTCCTGGCAGCTATATAGGAAAATGACCGGGCACTGTAGATCTCAACAAGGGAAAGAGAGAAGGGGGCCCTCTTCCTTTGGCGAAGGCATTCTTTTTGGCATCGGCCGCTTCCCTTCTGGCCACCTTTTCTTGGAGAGTAGCGACGGTAGTTAACAATATTGCAATCACATCCTTATGGGATGCTACCTCTTGCGAGTCCTGGGTGTCTCCATTGCGGAGAGTGAGCTCATTTCTTATTTCTTCGGTAGTACCAGTCATCTTGTCATTTCCTTTGTCGGAGAGGGATGCTAACATGGCTTTGGATCTTGTGAAATATGCCAGCTTTCAATATCACACTAATTGGCCCCTTTTTATAAGATAAGAATAACTCAACGGTAAAGAAAGTTAGTTTCCGGACACCAAATATAAAGGCAGAATATCACATATGGGTATTTAAAGCCCTAATAGCACATAAGATCGCATATTGAAGCTTGAGTACTCTTCATCCAATGTTCTAATGTCTTGGATATCACGGGCTTTTATGTTCGGGTGGATCTTGGTTTGGTGGTCTCGCGGTTGGCTTACCACGGCAAACCTTTCGGGCTTGCCATTTAGGCGAATGGGGAATCTATAATTTTAAGCAGGAAGCGACCAAGTCTTACGTAGACTGCCTATGTATCCCACCGTGGGAAATTAGGCCCTATGTAGTTCGATTACAAAGAAGGATATACATTTCTTCCTAAATATCCTTTGACTAGTCCTAGCTATAGACATCCCCAGACCAGGCCCGACAAGGGATTCCCGCATATCCCTCCATTGGGACATCAGGTTGATGCAGTTCCTTTACATTTTTATGAGGGTGGGGGTAACATTTGTGCAAAAGATGGGACACCTAATATCTACACAAAAGTATAGTTTCTCCAAGCCGCTGTCTTTACAACTTGTTTTCTCATGTCGGATCATTCTTTGTTCAAAACCATGGTGGGAGCAAGACCAGGATCTCTCCGGTCTTGATCATATTTTTGAGCTCAAGCTTGAAAGCATGGCATCCTTCAATATCATGCCCCCTAGCCCCGGTATGGTACAGGCAGAACTTATTTTTGTTGGGCCCTAACGGTGCGGGCTCTTAGATAGGTTCCACAGGATTGATTTTGTTCAGTGAAGCTAAAGTTGAGAAGAGGCGAGCACATGACTCCTCAAAAACACTGAAATCATACTACCATACTTGGGTCTCGGGGGTAACTCCCTCTCTTGAGGTGATGGGGTCATGGACCAGCAAAGTATGCGGACCCCATAAAGTTCTGATGACCTTATCGTCAATGAGACTACCAATCCTCCTTATTAACGCCAGACACTCATTCTAGGTGTGGCCTACCAGATTGAGATGAAACGGGCATCTTTTGTAGGCGTACACCAAGTCAGGGACCGGTAATCTAGCCCTAGTGATGCAATCCATACCCGCGGCCATCATTTTCCTAAATACCTCTTTACAAGTGACGGGTGATGGAGCTACTTTGAATGGGGAGGACCGAGCTCTGAAGGCTATGCTCCATGGAGTCAGCGTAGGGAGATTTGTCCTTCAAAAGTTCTCTGAAGCAACAGTAGAGGTGGTAAGCATCAACATGGGCGAAGGTGCATAGAAATCTATTCCTTCCTCAGTGGGGACATAATAACCGGACTCGTCGTCTGGGTTTTACCTTGAAATTCGTGGAACATCTTGAATGGGTTCTCCCCCTTATCAGCCTCTATGTCGACAGGCTCCGTTTCATCCATGTCTGCAAGCTCCTCTTCTTCCTCCTCCGGTTCCTCTTCTTATTCTTCCAGCTCTTCTTCTTCCTCCGACTGTTCTTCCTCAACGGGTTCGGGGTCCTGTTCTTGGGCCTTTGTTCCCTCCTATGGGCCCGGTGCGAACACCTATGGGTCTGAATCGGCCTCTTGTTCCTCGTTGGTTCCCCCTAGGGTTCCTTCACCGGGCGTCACAAGTCTTCATTCTAGTGGTATGTAGTTCATCATCAATTCCCTCACCTCTTCCGGGATATTTTTGTAATACTATTCGTGGGGTATGCCTTCCGGCGGGATCCCAACCATGTCCAGTAATCCGTCTACCTCCTCAATATTTTTCCCAATTTCTTGGAGGTGTTTCTCTATTTACAGCACTTTATCTCGCAGCATCTCAGTTGTATCTCCTAGACTCCATGCTTCCTGCCCTCCTTGGTTTGTCATCATAAGCCAACCTTTTTGTGGAGATAAGTTCGGGTAAGTTTCAAGCCTCATGGTTTTTCTTTTGGGTATGTAGTTTAGACTATCGGATCAATTATACTCAAGCTCAATATAAAATCACACACATAGCAGGTAAGCATGCTGAGCACGTAGCAGATAAGCACGTAATTTACAAGCATTTATACTACTCGGATCCCTAAGGCCTCTTGAGTTAAGGCTTTCCTAGTCGTGCGAAACATGTAGGTGCCATTTGTGAAGGTGAACCATTGCCCTGAAAAAGCCATCATAATTAATAATAAATCGTAATATTTTCCCAAAGGGATTACAAAAGTGTTGACAAAAGCCAACATGGGACTTATATATAAAAGAAAAATAGGAAAATTAGCAATCAAGAAGGTCATCCGGCGACCGACGTCGAGGCTTGGCTCGTTCTGGCCTTCTTGACCCATCGAAGGGTGGTCTGGATATGGAAGCATGCTTGATATAGCTCGATCCTGACAATTACTGGGTTTGTTTCTTCCAAGATTCTAGCCAAATGTTCGTCTGTACCTTCCAAGCATTCTTTTTTGCGTTCCTCTTCTTAGGCTTGCTGGGGAGGTACGGGATCTGGTGTAGGTGTGAGAGCCAAGTATCCCTGTAGCCATGCATAATACATGGGGTCGGACCCTACTTTGAGCCTGTCTGGAGCTAGAGTATCTGGGCCCCGGCTCACACGACCATTCCATTTTGTAAGGATCACCCCAGCGTGCCTGATTTTTTGCTCGGTGTGCTCAATGATGAACTGCTCAAATTTTCCCACCTGAGATATCACTTTCCTCCTGTGAAATATTCTTAAAACCCTAGATGGAAAGTAAGGACGGATTCGTCTAACCCCCACTAGCGGCGCAAATGGGAAATTTTTGCCTCGGACCACCACAGTCTCGGATATAAAATTAGGGAACATGTAACGAATTCGATCTTCAGTCAAGTTAGTGAAGAACGCAGCCCATGAATTTTTGGACATAAACTCGAGATTTGGACAAAATTTCATAAGGCGATATACTCGATTCTGTCGACTCTAGCCCTGAGCTTCTTTGGCCATGTTAAGGTGTTTGATAATCCACCATTTCAACAACATATTACATTGCTAGAAGTATCGAAAATGATCTCAACACTTGTCTAGAGCTCGAAAGATGTTGGCCAGTATGGTGGGTGCTAGGTCAAAATACCTCGTCTCTTGATCTTTGGTTATGCCGTAGAAGATCACATGATCCAAGTATATCACTTTGGTATCTATGGCCAATGACCCGTCCTGTGGGAAAACCTTAGTGCCTAAAAATTCTATGGAAAGGCTAAAGGTCTAACGGCTTCCCACTCTTCTCGGCTCTTGAATTCTCTTTGATATAGGGTGTATCTATTGATGTTTTCAAATATTTGGTATAGATCTCTAAAGGCTATAGTGGGCCCTTGCGCCTAGGGCGCTTCGGTCTAAGCAAGAAATCTCATGATTTGGCTGACAGTGGGCTTGTGCGGAAATAACAGATTGTGGTCCGGCTTGTGTCGTCTCCTAAGACAAGTTCCATTGCTGTCTATGGCGTCTCTAATCTCTTCCAGGGTTGGATTTATTTCAATATCACCAAAACGGAACAGCATTTCTTTATCATCCTAATACCCTACTCTTTCATTATCATAATGGAGGGCAAGTGTCCTAAAGTGCAGTTGATTGTTCTTTGGTGAGTATCCCCCAACCATTCGTACTAGGCCCTCAACAATTCTTGAACCTCAATGAAAATGTCAAAATGGATTCTTCATTCCATCTACAAACAAAACACGATTAATATTTCTCTGTCCCCATAGGATTAACGGTTCATCATATAGGCACGAACATGTTTCCACATAGCAGCACATAAATAAGATGCGGTGTTTTTCGGGTCATAGAACGTCCGAACATAGGGTAGTCACTCTTAATGGGCCTTAAGTAGGTCTGAGATACCCAAGGACCATCTAGGTATAAATGCTCTAGTTCAGTAGGGATTTGGCTTAGCTCTATCTTAGTTTTTCTAGAGTGGTTTTTCACGAATGACTAGGAAGCCGAGTGGACAACTGGGGATGAACCATTAGGGCTGTTGGATGACCGCGTACCAAAACCGCCTTATAACGGTTCCAAAAGAAAATTTTGATTTTATGGTGAAGGAACGACTGCGTGCTCCGCGAAGTCACCTTTGGAACAAAGTGTAAAATAAATACCAGGAGTGGCAGAGTTATGATATGCATGCAATGACAATTAATAATTGCGAAGAAGTAAACAACTAGACAGTTAAGGCAAATAAAACTCAAATTATTTTGGAATCCTTATGGTTAGAACTAGTCAGGTCCCCAGCGGAGTCGCCATCTATAAAGGTTCGCTTATTACACGGTGTTAAGGCATAAAAGGCTACTACGAACTCATTGGTTCTCTTTCAAAATTTGCTTTAAAAGAGTCGCCACCTAATTTTTAGGAAATTAGGAAAACCGGTTGTGAATGGCTTATTCAAATACCGTGAAAAAACCTTTGTAATCTAGAGTTTTAGGTAAGAGTTATGATTATCCCCTGGGGAAGGTGTTAGGCACCCCAGTATTAAGGATCCGTACTATACGATTGACCTTTGAATTTCAAAGTATGAGTATGTACCTGAACTGTCTATTTTGTGTTTATTCTCGCATTTAAAGAAAATTGTCATTCTGTAAATTGCATATTATTTTGGAAAAATGAAATTTGAATATGTCCCCCTTATATATAGGGTATCGCAGTTTTTGGATTTACAATATCCGTGTATAAATAGTCTCCTTTTATATACATTAGGAGTATATTTTATTTCATAAGTGGAGAAAGGCAAAGTTCTTGATTTTTTTATAGTGTTAAATTTATCTCATACTCATACTTTGGCTCGTGTCACTCCGTTTTGATACGTTCAGTCTTTTCCGAAACATTGTATTACAATTGATTTTTATGTTTATAAAAAGGAACATTTTTGTATGTTTAAAGGAGTATATCTTGGCTGTATATATGCATTTTTATGGCCTTCTCCTTGGCCCAAAACTACAATCCTAGGCAAAACTTTGGTTCTGTTTTAATTTTCAGAAAAATAAAACTGTGTACACATATGTTTTATCCAATTCTGGTCCTTGTTAAAAAAAAGTTAAGTATGGAATTGGTCCATTTTTTCATAAAATTTAAAATAATACAAAATTGGCTTTTGATTAGGGACTATCCGTGGGCTGAGGCCCAAAATTTGTTTCAAATAGTTGTAAAAAGATCTCCTTTTGCATAAACTTGAGAAAAACAAATTTTTTAAAAGGGGTTGTAAAAAATGCTTTTATTGTCACTAATCGCTTTTACCCATTTGGAGTTTAAAACCCAAGGTATATTAAAGGAGTTTATGAAATCCCGTTTTTATACTTGCTTTTTTTTAAAACTGTGGAACATTGCTCGGGGTTTTGGAAATTCGTTGGGGACCTAAAGTCATCTAAACGGTATAAGCAACGTTGTCCTGAGACGGCTAATTCTAACCATAACGTTTTCCACTATAATATGAGTTTGATACAAATTACAAGTACATCAAAGCTTTAAACAAATAATCCAAATGAAACGAAACAGAGTCAGACTAAGGGCGTACCAAGCCCCCAGTTTAGCCATTTTCACCCATGGTTGGGCCTTCTGCGCCCATTTCTATTTGCTTTGCCTTCACAGACTCGATTTTTGAATTAATTTCCTATTGGGCCTTTGACCCAATAGGTAGGCCTTCACTGGACCTGAGTGGCCATGCGAGTGAGGAAAGGGGGGGGGGGGGGGGCGATTAGTTTATAAATACTGAACTTATCACTAAAATAATGAAAAACTGTACATCGTATAAAAACAAGAGATGTACTCATATTATTCTATACTTACCCCGTTTCTCCTTAAATGCATTTACCTAAGTTGGAGATTTTGCAATGGCATGGGGACTAAGTCTTTCCCTTATATTCATGATGTCGCACAAGTTCCAAGGGGCTTCTAAGAACCCCAGGCCTGGCTAACACCAAGAAGGCCTGGACAACCCCGAACTACCATAGTTAACATCTTCAATCAATGCATCCCAAGCAAGAGGAAAGGGAGTGTATAACTTGGGAGTGGAAACAGATTTCAAGCAAACTCATAAACTAACAACAGCCAAGTGAAACTAGATAATCAGCCAGCATAGAAATGATGAGGGGGCACACTCAGTTTCATAAGTGGACGATGACAAGGATAATACACACAATTGCTTTAGAGGGAACACATATAATGATCAATCAAAACCATGGACTTTTTAAGATAGTCATAGAAAAAGAAGGAGTAAACTGGAACACTTCAGGTATATCAAAGCAAGTTCAGGAGGTTTTATGCTCAAATACAAATTGGTCTCTTTTCAGACAATCACTTAGCCCACGACTCCTCATAAATAAGAAAAGAGAGGTTCCAAATTCCCATGTTCAGACTGCATAACCTATTCATTTGTTAAGGTTCAAAGCCACTGCTCAGAGGAAACAAAACCTAGTTACACTAATTCAAGTGATGGCATTACTTCTATCTCAACTAAGCTCAAGATTGCACACAACCAAATCCAATCAAAAAAAAATAAGCACAGTATTCTCAGAAAAAAAATGGACGTGGGAAGACCATACAGACAACCAAAGCTCATAGCCATGTTTGGAACATTTACAGTTTACATTCAGAACTGGCATCCTTTAAAACTTACTCCTCTTTATTAACTTGGAAACACCACAAGCTGGTGCACAAAGTAAAGCTATTGGTTAATAGACAAATGAGCTATAAAAAAACTTTGTTAAAGGGAGGGAAATCTTAATGGACAAGTCAACAAAACAGCCTTTCAACAGTTATGATTCCTAAAAGTATTCCTTCAACATATTTTAGACTAATCCAAGGTTTTTCCCAAAGAACAGAAGGGGAGGAAGAGAAAAGCAAGAAATGAATTTACAGTATGATCACAGTTTTGGCAAATAAGGAGACCAAACATTACATAAATGACAAGTCTAAACCAATAAACCAAGTGGTAGGTCCCAGACATTAGTCATGGATGAACAAAGTTATAAAAAGTGGATAGAGACATATGACCAGCAATGAGAGCAAAATGGCACATAACACACTTGATCCTTATCCTCTTCATAGGTGAACTTATGCCCATGTAATATATTCACTATCCCCATTTTTCCTTTACACACAACTAACTTTGAACAATCAGACTCAATGCAAGTAGACCCCCCCCCCCCCCCCCCCCCCCCCCAAGATAAAAGAAGCACACTTGGAGGTCACACATAGATATACATTTAGGAGACATGACAGAAATCTCACATTACCTAAACTTTCCAATATTAACAGCAATCTTTTTTATTTTAGGTATATTCTCCCCTCCCTGTTAGACATAGTTAGACTGTTCCAAACCACCTGTGGCCTTTGTATGTCCCTAGGTCATGAAAATGAGTTCTAAAAGAAAAACGATGGGGTCTCAGGGTAAGGAAAGGGGAAGCAGGATAGGGTGGGGTCATCACATCCCCATCTCCTCCTCCTGAATCTCCCTTTCAGCAAAGGGATCCTGGGTTCCACTGGTCATTACCTCCAGTTCATGCCCAGGCTAACCTCTCTCCTAAGACCTCTTTCCTTTCCTTTATGCACTCCCCATCATACCCTAGTGCCTCCACTAAGGACCATTGGAGGAACTAGAACAACTCAACTCTACCATACAGCTTCCACAATAAACCTACGGGACTAATTTCAAGATTTTAAAAGTTTTTGTTACCAAATTCACTATGAACACTAGGAACAGACCCCTTATAACCACATAGCACACAGTAACAACCTGATTAATTCATAAAATCTATGTCTAGATTATAAAAATAAATCCTAGTCATCATGTTAAAATGATTTACTTTGAACAGGCCCTTCATAGACATATAGTAGACAAACAACAAAACTAGCTGATTTATGAGGACCGGATCCAGATTTTAAAGATCTTTTATTACCATTTTAAATTATAAGCACTAGAGACAGACACACCATGAACACATAGCAAGTAACAACAAACTAGTTCTTCCTAACAACTTGAAACTAAAACCAGGGTCATAAAATGTTACACCTCAAAAAAATCTCTGTTGATGCACAGTGAGTAGACTAACGAAGGACACAAAGTATTCGATATTTCAATAAGTGAGAAATAGCATTTGATGACCCTAATTGAGATTTCAAAGACATTCGAGGTAAGAGAAGAAAGTTGCCAAGGAAGGCAAGGTATACGTTATGTATCGGAAAGGATTTACGAGTACTGAATTAATGATGACTTAATGATGTTTTGGAGAAGATTTATAACATCCCTTCCATTTTTAATGAGGTGATAAACAAGTGTTAAGAAGGTTCCATAAGTATTGGAGATCAAACGAGTCGACGAGATCGAGTTTGGAGAAACTGGGCATTATACGACCCAACATACCGGCCATATAAAATATACTGGACGTATGTTAGGTTGTATATTCAGCCAAGATTTCCAGCCTCACTGCACCAAATCTACGGCCAGACATACGGTCAGTATAAATTATACGGACCGTATGTTGGTCCGTAGAATTTGGTCGGGAAAGATTGAGTATTATTAATAAGGGACCAAGTTCATTTCATTTCATTTCGTCTTCACTCCCCTTCTCTCTAGAACTCTCTAGAATATTTCTCCACACCTCTCCCATAAGAATTCAAGAGATATTAATGATCAACTTCATCAAAACAAGAGAATTAAGTCTCATTAAAGCTCATCCAAGACAAGAAATCCAAGTGGAGGTGAAACTAGGGTTTTGCTCAAGTGAAGTGTTTCCACCCAATGTCAATTCCGACACTATCTAAGGTAAGTTTATGGTCTTTCCATGTTGTTTAAGGTATTGAGAGGTTGAATGACTTGGATTGTAAAAGGAGATAGGAAATGGGTCATGAATGTGAGAATAGTGATATTTTTGAATAGTAGCTTTGATTGAGTCATGATTCTTGATATGTTGTGATTTTGATTATGCTATAAATGACATTCAGAACATGGGGTAGAAATTTTATATGAGTGAACGTAATAGTGTGCCATGACCATGAATATGGATGATTTGAAGTGAATTTGGAAATATGGATAATGTAGGTGAATAACGACTATTGCTTATGAGGTTGTGAATATTATTATAGATGTTTGGGAGTTGATATACGATATGGAGGAAGTTGTATAAATAAAGGAGATGCTGCCCAATTTTCTCTAGCTTTAGTCAAGTATGCTAAGCTATCGATTTTTCTAATGTTAGTATAACTCTAATGAAGGTAGAAACGTGAGCATTGAAGGAGAACGTTCAAGCGATAGGATAGTTGAACAAAAAGGTATGTAAGGCCAACCCTTCTTTCGATAAGGCATGGTTCTTTGGCCATATATCTATTCTTTCATGAGCCTATGATGTCCTCCAAATTATTCTATCTCTAAAGCTACTAAAGCTCACGATTCTCATTGTGTTACGATTCTATGAAATTCCTTATATGATGAGTGATCCTCTAAGGATAAATGTAATGAAACAACGATAGTAATAATGTCAAAGATGCTTATGAGCTCTTACGTATATGTGTCTATGTATGACTATCTTATATGGCTGGGTATGATCTGTATTACGCGTGCACCACTGCAATTGGGTACGGATAACCCAGAGCCTTGGTTGGGCCAGGTATGTATAATCACCGATGCCTTGTCATGGCCGGGTATGTGAAACACCGATCCTTCATGGTCGGGTATGCTATGATTATGAATATGAATATGGGTATGAAAATGTAAATAAATATGGATACGAATACGGATACGGATATGGATGTATGTACACAATCATGCATTAGAAATGGAAGGTCCTTATGAAAAGCAAGCAAGTGTTTATGACGATGGTTCTACTACCTCCCTTCTTATGCTATTTCTTATGTTGTCTATTATGCAATTATAATGATGCTGATCATGCTTCACATACTCAGTACATTTTTCGTACTGACGTCCTTTTATTTGTGGACGCTGCGTCATGCCCGCAGGTGGCCAGGGAGACAGGCTTGATCCATAGCTTTGTTACTCAGGGACTACGTACCGGAGATCCACTTCATTCGGAGCTACAACTTTTGGTATCTATTTTTTTGTGTACATACTTATGGGTATGGCGGGGTCCTGTCTCGCCTATATGATATGACATACTCTCCTTAGATGCTCGTAGACATGTATATATGGTTAGATGTATTTGGCCTTGTCGGCCTATATTTTGGATATCATTTTGTTAAGCCTCGTCGGCTTATGTACATTGTTGTGGGCATAGTTGTTGATGGTGATATAAATGCATTGTTGCCCAATGGAAATAGTATGATTGATGGATAGAAAGTATGATTTAGCTATGTGGCTCACCTAGATGTAGATAATGTATGATAAGAGGTTCCCGGGTAGGTTAGCACCGGGTAACCATCATGGCCCTCCAGTTGGGTCGTGACAAAAGTGGTATCAGAGCAGTTCTGTCCTAGGGTGTGTCTACGAGCCGTGTCCGGTAGAGTATTGGTTATGGGTGTGTTGCGCGCCACACTTATAAACAAGAGGCTGTGGGAATTTTAAGAATGAATGACCTTCTTTCTTGATAAGATCGTGCGATAGAGCTATGATATAAGGATTCCTCTTTTCCTTATCTGTTATTGTGTATTTCAGAGATGTCTGTGAAGAGAAAGGCTACGGCAGCCCAAAAGGGAAAGACAGTGGCAGGAAAGCGGGCTGAAAGAGCACCACCAACAGTTTTAGAGGAAATTGAGTCCCGAAATGTGGCTCAATCTCAGTTCTCCCATTCAGTGCCTATTTCTGACGATCATGAGGGAGCCTCAGCCCCAGTTCCAGCACCTCCAGCTCCTCCACTAGATGCTTCAGTCCAAGATGTAAAAGAGGCCATACATTTGCTTACTCAATTGGTTGCTGCCCAGACTCAGCGGCAAAGTACAGGGCAGGGAGATAGGGTTGTTAGTGCAAGGGCCCGTGATTTTATTAGCTTGAACCCTCTGGAATTCTTTGGGTCAAAGTCGGATGAGGACCCTCAGAATTTTATTGATGGAATGTTGAGGACACTTCGGTTGATTCATGTTTCGGACACCGAATCGGTAGGGTTAGCATCCTATAGATTGAGGGATGTTGCGGTTCATTGGTACACGGTACGGATGGGTTTCACGGGATGCCAATGTTGTTATATCCTGTACTTTGTACATTCGGATATTTCAAGATAGTCGTGGTAAGTTAAGGGCAAGACTATTTTCGGAATTATTTTAATACACAAGTTGTTTATTAGTATGGAAATGTTGAGAAAGGCTAAGGGTAAAAAGGGAAATTCACAAGGTGCTTCATGGTAATATTGTGGAAGGCTAGGGGCAAAAAGGGAATTTTACAAAAACTTCAAGAAGGTTCATGAAAGGGCCACTCTTGGCCGTGTGGCTTATGTGTGGGTCTCACCCATGGCTAGCCAATTAACTCAAGCCATGAGTGGGGGCATGTGGCCGCCCTTGTATGGGCTATGCATACATATATATATATATATATATATATATTTATGAGAGCTTACAAAGCAAGACAAAGTTATTCATCTTCCAACCTAAGAAACTTGGAGAGAAAAAAAAAATGAAGGGCATTCGGCCATGGCTCCCAAAATTTGATGCCTTGGAGTTAATCAAGAAAAATAATTTTCTTCTAGCATTTCATCCAATTGGAAGGTCCTTATTAACATGAAGGAGTTGTTGGAGCAATCAAACCATTCATTTGTGCAATATACAACCCTAGCCGAGTGAGAAGACAAGTGGAAAAAGGTAAGGTTTAATCTTCTCTTTCATGTGTTATGGATGATTTGTGAGTATTGTAGTATGTAGAAATGGATGAAATTCATGAAATATGGATGTGGAGGTTATGGCCGAATATAGAGTGTGTGTTGGTAAGATAAGATGAATTGATTTTATTTAGTAGTTTGATTGTTGTTGTTGTGGATTCCATAATAAAAATGAAGGTTTGATGGCTTGAAATGAAGTTGTAACCGTTGCGGGATTTTTGAAGAAGTTAATGTGCCATTAGTATGGTTTCTTATAATTATGAGAATGAAGTTGTTAATGTGTAGATTGTTGGTATGGTTCATGAATTTGGAAGAAAGGAATGTGTTGATTTTATTGAGTTTGGAAGATTGTAAGTTGGGTTGTTGTGATTGAATTAAATATAAATGGAATGCTGTCGAATTGTGTAGCAAGGGTTGTTAACGTTAGAATGTATTTTGGATTGATTGTTGAAGTTGTTAATATGGTTGTTGGTATTGTTGTTGATGATTTGGCCGAGTTGAATTCTCGAGGTTGGTTGAATTTACAGGGGAAATGCTGCCAAAATTTCGGCAGATTATAAATGAATTTATTTGAAAGACTATGACAGGTGTATAACGACGAATCTAATGATTGTGTAAAACCTCTTGAATGTTGACTAGCGAGCTTGGACAAATAAGCATAGCTAATAGGACGTGGAACAGGTATGTGAGGCTTACCCTTTCTTTCCTTTGGCATGATCCTTGTGAAACAAACAGACAAAGCATATGTATGATTTCAAAGAAACTCCTATTCTTAGAGCCACTAGGATGGCTAATGTTCTTGACTTCCGAAAACTGTTTTGCTATGTCTTGATATGTGTGTATGGTTCCAAAAGTTCTATTTTGATTTGATCCATAGTGATACTCGAAAGGTACTTGATATGACTATTGCTTTGATTTTCCAAAGATAGCTTTTGAAACGTTCAAAGACGTTTCTGTAAGGGATATCGTCCATAACTTTCTCATACTAACTCGGATTGACTCGAAACGTGTTTATGATCCTCAAGTGTCGATATATGTACTTATCCATCGAGTTTTAAAATTGTTTTATGTGCATATAGTTTCTCACTACTCTGCTCGTGCATGCCTCAATATATCCTTCACTGAGTCCCGGGCCAGGACACGTTCTCGTGCGTACTCCACTGCATTGTTGACCGAGTCCCTCACTAGAGGGCCGGGACACGTTATATATATATATATATATATATATATATATATATATATATATATATATATATATGATATGATGATATGGGGGTGGCGGCCAGGATGACATATGATGATTCCATTCACCGAGTCCCTCACTAGAGGGCCGGGACACGTTATATGTATATATGATAAATGATGTTGATTTGCATGATTTTCATTTCAAAAAGGCAAGTGCATTGATGTTTTTTTTAAAAGTCATACTTGTTTTTGGTAAATCTCTGTTTCAGTTGTGATCCTCTTTACTGTATTTCATGTCTTACATGCTCAGTACATATTCCTTACTGACCCCCTTTCTTCGGGGGCTGCATTTCATGCCACCTAGGTATATACAGATGAGTAGAAGCCATTATAAAAGATGTTCCAGCGGAATTGGCGAGCTCTATTTCCTCCTGGAGTGTTTCCGAGTCAGAGTATTCAGCTATGGTATATTGGTCGATGTTAGAGACTTTGCAGACACAGTCGTGGGTATAGAAAGTCAGTCTTGTAATCAGTTCTGTAAGCCGACGTACCAGTATGCATATTGTTACAAAGTCCAAATGACTACAGATTTTACTTGACTTGAGAAAGCTCTTATTATGTATTTCATTCTTATTTGACTTAAGAGTCCAAGGCAACTATGTGTGTAATAAGAGTTAGTGGGTTCGCTCGGCTCCGAATATGGGGTCAGGTGCCCATCACACCCTAGCGAGATTAGGGTGTGACAAATGCGCCTCCCCCGATATGGCAAGAATTTGTAGATGCCTTCCTCCGACATTACCTGCCTCCAGAGGTTCGGCGAGCTAGAGCCGATAAGTTCTTGAATTTGAGGCAAGAAAGTATGAGTGCTTTAGAGTATAGTCTCCGCTTCAATTCTTTGGCTAGGTATGCTTCAGCCATGGTAGCGGATATGGGTGACCGAGTGCACCGATTTGTGAGAGGCCTAGGGCCACATTTGATGGATAGATGCTTGACTGCGTCCCTTCAGGATAATATGGATATTTCACGCATTCAGGCCCATGCTCAAAATTTAGAGGAAAGCCAACAATAACAAAGAAGTGAGCGTGAGCATGATAGAGGGTATAACAACAGGGCTAGATCTTCGGGTCCGATGAGTGAGTTTAGAGGAAGGCACAAACAGCAGTTTTCTAGGCATTCAGGCCATTCTATGACCAGAGCGCCTCCACAGTTTACAGGCCAGAGATTTGATAGATCTACTTATTCTGGGCCGAGTCAGAGTTTTTTGGGATATCAGTTTAGGGGTGAATCGGGTCAGGCGAGGCCACCCGTGCCACGATGTTCCCAGTGTGGGAAGTTACATTTGGGCCAGTGCCGATTAGGTTCAGAGGTTTTCTATTCATGTGGTCAGCCAGGCCATATTATGCGTGATTGCCCCTCAGTTGGTGGTAGAGGTAGGACCTAGCCTTCAGGGTCGGTAGTCGGATCTTCATCATCTATATGCCCTATGGGGCCAGGTTCACATGCGCCAGTTGGTCATAGTAGAGGCAAAGGGAGAGTCCCTAGTTCTAGCGGTCCTCAGCACCGTATTTATGCTTTGGCTGGATGCCAAGATCTTGAGTCTTCTCCTGATGTTGTCACAGGTATATTATCGGTATTTTCTCATGATGTATATTCTTTGATAGATCCGGGCTCCACATTGTCATATGTTACTCCATATATTGCGGGTCGGTTTGGAGTCAAACCGGAGTCGATCAAACCTTTTGAGGTGTCTACACCCATTGGTGAATCGGTAATAGCTAGCCGAGTATATAGAAATTCCATAGTTATGATTTGTGACCATCATAGTATGGTTGACTTGCATGAGTTAAAAATGGTAGATTTTGATGTTATCATGGGTATGGATTGGTTGGGTTCCTTCTATGCCAATGTTGATTGTAGAATGAAAATGGTTCGTTTCCAGTTTCCAGGAGAACCAGTTTTAGAATGGAAAGGGAATACTGCGTCCCCAAAAGGTAGGTTTATTTCCTATCTAAAGGAGAGGAAAATGATCACAAAAGGTTGCATTTATCATCTAGTTCGCGTTCAAGATGTAGAAGCTAAACGGCCAATTCTTCAGTCAGTTCCCGTGGTGAATGAGTTTCCGGATGTATTCTCGGAAGAGCTTCTAGGCCTTCCTCCGGAAAGAGAGATTGATTTTGCTATTGTTGTGTTGCCAGACACCAAGCCTATATCTATTCCACCTTATAGAATTGCTCCCGCAGAGTTGAAAAAGCTGAAGGAGCAATTGAAGGACTTTCTTGCGAAAGGCTTTATTAGGCCTAGTTCTTCCCCGTGGGGAGCACCCGTGTTGTTTGTCCGAAAGAAAGACGGCTCCTTGAGAATGTGCATTGACTATCGGCAATAGAATAAGGTGACAATTAAGTACAAATATCCTCTTCCGAGGATTGATGACTTATTTGATCAATTACAAGGCGCCAAATGGTTTTCAAAGATAGATTTGAGATCCGGGTATCATCAAGTGAGAGTTAGGGAGAACGATATCCCTAAGACAGCCTTTAGAATAAGATATGACCATTTTGAGTTCCAGGTAATGTCATTTGGACTAACTAATGCATCAGCAGTATTTATGGATTTGATGAACGATGTATTCAGCTAAGTTTCAATGGAAGGATGCTTGTGAACGTAGTTTCCAAGAGTTAAAGGATAGATTAACTTCTGCCCCAGTCCTGACACTTCCAGAGGGATTGGAAGGTTATGTTGTTTAGTACGACGCTTCGGGCATTAGGCTAGACTGTGTATTGATGCAACATGGTAAGGTGATTGCGTATGCTTCAAGGCAATTACGGAAACATGAGAAAAATTATCCAACCCATGACCTTGAATTAGCTGCGGTGATTCATGCATTAAAGATGTGGAGACATTATTTGTATGGTGTCCATGTGGATATTTATACATATCATAAGAGCCTTCAGTATATCTTCAAGCAGATAGAGTTGAATTTGCGGCAAACGATGATGGTTGGAATTGCTAAAAGATTATGATGTTAATATCCTATATCACCCCGGAAAGGAAAATGTTGTGGCTGATGCTCTTAGCCGTAGATCTATGGGAAGTTAGTGTGATGTTCGGCCAGAGAAAAGAGAAATGGCTTGTGAGCTCCAGCAGTTAGCTAGCCTAGGAGTTTGAGTAGTGGACTCAGGTAGCATGGGAGCTACCATTCAGAATTCAGCAGCCTCGTCGCTAGTGGAGGAAGTGAAAGAGCGACAATACGAAGACCCCATGCTAATTCACTACAGAGATACACTCCCTCAGAAGGAGAAGTCATTATTTGAGGTCTCAGGAGATGGAGTTCTCCGATGCCGAGCTAGATTATGTGTTCCTGATGTGGCAGGATTACGCCACCAAATATTGAGAGAAGCCCATTGCTCTCATTATTCTATCCACCCCGGAGCAACGAAAATGTATCATGATCTTAAATCTATATATTGGTGGGATGGGATGAAGAAGGATATAGCAGAATTTGTAGCTCAATGTCCCAACTGTCAACAAGTGAAAATTAAGCACCAAAAGCCGGGCGGATTATTGCAAGCTATAGAAATTCCAACTTGGAAGTGGGAAGTAATTAACATGGAATTTATTACAGGCTTACCCCATTCTTGACATAAGTATGATTCTATATGGGTGATTGTGGACAGACTCACGAAGTCATCTCATTTCTTACCAGTCAGAACTACATATGTGGTAGAAGATTATGTGAAGCTTTATGTTAAAGAGATAGTACGACTTCACGGTGTTCCATTATCTATTATCTCAGATAGAGGAACTCAGTTTACAACTAATTTTTGGAAGTCTTTCCAAGAAGGTTTGGGGACTCAAGTGAGCCTTAGCATGGCATTTCACTTGCAGACTGATGGACAAGCTGAGCGTACTATTCAGACTCTCGAGGATATGCTACGGGCATGCATGCTGGATTTTGGAAGTAATTGTGATGATCATTTACCACTTATTAAATTTGCTTATAACAATAGTTATCATTCTAGCATCCAAATGGCACCGTATGAGGCTTTATGTAGGTGAAAGTGTAGATTCCCAATTGGGTGGTTCGAAGTAGGAGAGACTAAATTGATAGGGCCAAACTAGGTCCAGCAAGCCATAGAGAAAGTTAAGCTCATACAAGATCGGTTATTAGCAGCCCAAAGTCGTCAAAAGTCCTATGCGGATAATCGTCGAAGGGACTTAGAGTTCCAAGTTAAAGATTGGGTGTTCTTAAAAGTGTCACTAATGAAGGGTGTAATGAGATTTGACAAAAAGGGGAAGCTTAGTCCCCGGTACATTGGGCCTTATGAGATGGTGCGCAAGGTAGTCAAAATGGCTTACAAATTAGATCTACCTCCTGATTTGGATTCAGTTCACCCAGTTTTCCATGTCTCAATGCTTCGTAAATGTGTTGGAGATCCTACTAGGATCGTGCTAGTGAATGACGTTCAAGTGACAGAAAAGTTGACTTATGAAGAGGTACCCATTGCCATATTAGATAGGCAAGTACGGAAGCTTAGAAACAAAGAAGTGGCCTCATTTATGGTTTTGTGGAGAAGCACTAACCGAGAAGAAATGACATGGGAAGCGGAAGAAAATATGAAATCCAAGTACACGTACTTATTCCAACCCCCAGAAGAGATCCAAGATGAGACATCAAGATCATGAGGTATGTATGTTTTTCTTTTTATGCCTTTGGGTCGTGTGTGGAAAAACTCTATTGCTATTATGTTATGGCCTATGAGGCACTGTTATTATGGGCTGTTGTAACAGGATGGTAGTGCCTATTACAGGGGAAACTCTGGCGAAACTTTTATAGAATCCCCCAGAACTTAACATTTAAGGACGAATGTTCTTAAGGGGGGAAGAATGTTACACCTGAAAAATTCTCCGTTGATGCACAGTGAGTAGACTAACGAAGGACACGAAGTATTCTATATTTCAATAAGTAAGAAATAGCATTTGATGGCCCTAATTGAGATTTCAAAGACATTCGAGGTAAGAGAAGAAAGTTGCCAAGGAAGGCAAGGTATACGTTATGTATCGGAAAGGATATACGAGTATCGAATTAATGATGACTTAATGATGTTTTGTAGAAGAGTTATAACGTCCCTTAGATTGTTAATGAGGTGCAAAAAAAGTGTTAAGAAGGTTCCATAAGGATTGGAGATCAAACGAGTCGACGAGATCGAGTTCGGAGAAACTGGGCATTATACGGCCCAACATACTGGCCGTATAAAATATACTGGCTGTATGTTAGGTCGTATATTCAGCCATGATTTCCAGCCTCGCTAGACCAAATCTACGGCCAGACATACGGTCAGTATAAATTATACGGACCGTATGTTGGTCCGTAGAATTTGATCGAGACAGATTGAGTATTATTAATAAGGGACCAAGTTCATTTCATTACATTTCCTCTTCACTCCCCTTCTCTCTAGAACTCTCTAGAATATTTCTCCACACCTCTCCCACAAGAATTCAAGAGATATTAATGATCAACTACATCAAACCAAGAGAATCAAGTGTAAGAAACTCATTAAAACTCATCCAAGACAAGAAATCCAAGTGGAGGTGAAACTAGGGTTTTGCTCAAGTGAAGTGTTTCCACCCAAGGTCCATTTCGACACCATCTAAGGTACGTTTTATGGTCTTTCCATGCTTTTTAAGGTATTGAGAGGTTGAATGACTTGGATTGTAAAATGAGATAGGAAATGCGTCATGAATGTGAGAATAGTGATATTTTTTAGTAGTAGCCTGGATTGAGTCATGATTCTTGATATGTTCTGATTTTGATTATGTTATAAATGACATTAAGAACATGGGATAGACATTGTATATGAGTGAACGTAATAGTGTGCTATGACCATGGATATGGATTATTCGAAGTGAATTGGGAAATATGGATATGAGGTTGTGAATATTATTATAGATGTTTTGGAGTTGATATACGATATGGATGAAGTTGTATAAATAAAGGAAATGCTGCCCAATTTTCTCTAGATTTAGTCAAGTATGCTAAGCTATCGATTTTCTAATGTTAGTATAACTCTAATGAAGGTAGAAACGTGAGCATTAAAGGAGAACGTTCAAGCGATAGGATATTCGAACAAAAAGGTATGTAAGGCTAACCCTTCTTTCGATAAGGCATCGTTCTTTGGCCATATATCTATTCTTTCATGAGCCTATGATGTCCTCCAAATGATTCTATCTCTATAGCTACTAAAGCTCACAATTCTCGTTGTGTTACGATTCTATGAAATTCCTTATATGATGAGTGATCCTCTAAGGATAGATGTAATGAAACAACGATAGTAATAATGTCAAAGATTCTTATGAGCTCTTACATATATGTGTCTATGTATGACTATTATGTATCACCGAGCTTATATGGCCGGGTATGATATGTATTACGCGGACACCACTGCAGTTGGGTACGGATAACCCTGAGCCTCGGTAGGGCCAGGTATGTATAATCACCGATGCCTTGTCATCGCCGGGTATGTGAAACACCAATCCTTCATGGTCGGGTATGCTATGATTATGAATATGAATATGGGTATGAAAATGTAAATAAATATGGATACGAATACGGATACGGATATGGATGTATGTACACAATCACGCATTAGAAATGGAAGGTCCATATGAAAAGCAAGTAAGTGTTTATGACGATGGTTCTACTACCTCCCTTCTTATGCTATTTCTTATGTTGTCTATTATGCTTCTATAATGATGTTGACTATGCTTTGCATACTCAGTACATTCTTCGTACTGACGTCATTTTGTTTGTGAACGCTGCGTCATGCCCGCAGGTGACCAGGGAGACAGGCTTGATCCATAGCTTTATTACTCAGGGACTACGTAGCGGAGCTCCATTTCATTCGGAGCTACAGCTTTTTGTATCTATTCTTTTGTGTACATACTTATGGGCATGGCGGGGTCCTGTCCCGCCTATAAGATATGACATACTCTCCTTAGAGGCTCGTAGATATGTATATATGGTTAGATGTATTTGGCCTTGTCGGCCTATATTTTGGATATCATTTTGTTAAGCTTTGTCGGCTTATGTACATTGTTGTGGGCATAATTGTTGATGGCTATATAAATGCATTGTTGCCCCAATGGAAATAGTATGAATGATGGATAGAAAGTACCCGTCATGGCCGTCCGGTTGGGTCGTGACATAAAAAGGTTCTATGTTCTTGACCACACTTTAGGTCAAAGGAAAGAGTATACATTTTCTTTTCCATCAGGATCAAACCACACAAAGAAACAATCAACAGACTTCAACACCATCATTTTAGCCTTATCACCACTTTTTTTTTTTTTTAAGGAACTCATCTCTTCAACATCCAAGGGAAACACAGGGACAAGTTAAGGACAAGTTAAGAAAGATTTTTGACAAAGATCCCATCATCCTTCCTTCTTTTATCCTTTATCCTGACCTATTATTGTAACTAGATGGCAAGTTCTCAAATAAAAAAAAAAGCTTTCCTGCACACAGACATGACCCATGGGCCACACACACTCCTTACCAAACTACCAGCCTTTAAACCTTTCTTTTTATGCCCCTTTTTATCAGAGTAGACATACTTCACTGGCTAGGTGAGAACAAACATGACAACCATCTCTTAACCAACCTGTTAGACTAGGTGGTTTTACCAATTTCATCAAACATTGCCCATCTTAGAACTGCTCTGAATCATATTCATTGTAGCAACATTAAAAAACATTTTTAGACTCAAACACATCACAACCACACACTCCACATAATATACTCAGAGGTACATTAACAAATTCCAACACTTATCACAAACAGGACAACCAAACAAAGAGCAGAGCCAAGTGAAATACTTTAGTCAAGTTAAAACCTTCCATCCCCCAGGATCACCTTTTAATATTCTTGTTTTAGTATACTGTAAAGTGACTCAAAATGCCCTATTTTCAATCAAATAGGTATGACTTTGGTGAGACAACAGGAATCAGTCCAACCAAGTTACCAAGTAAAACAAGTAGAATTCCACAAAGAGCACACAGTACACTTTCACTTTTCAGAATCAAAATACCATTAGATAGGATAGACATGAGCCAGGCCAGGTCTAGCACCTGACAAACTTCAACTCCCAAACAAATAACATATTCAAGAAAGATAAGGTGATAGCCAGACTAGGTCCAGTTCCTATTAGACTCTCAACCTTACAAACAAGTACATGATCAGGTGAGACAACAATAGTCAGACTAAAGTTTAACATAACAAGCCTTTACTTTCCCATGTCACATAACCACATAAGACAAGCAATAACCAGGTTTGGTTCAACATAACAAGACTTGACTTTCCCATGACACATAACCACATGAGACAAGCAATCATCAGATCAGGTTCAGCATAACAAGACTGCAACTTTCCCATGACACATGATCACATAAGACACATAGGGCAGACAATGACCAGATTAGACAACTTGCTTCAAACAGACCTCTTGACCCCTTCCTTAATTAACCTCCAACCAAAGACAAACATCCAAATGAATAATAATAAGACATGGGGCATATCAGTCATTCAAAGAGCTTGTGACTTCAAACTAATCCCCATAAACCAAGTTTATCACATGGGACACATAGGACTAGACCACTTATGATTTCAACCGACCTACCTTGACCCTAATTTAAAGCACAAGACTTTCATCAGGCTAACATGTTAACTTAGACTACATCCCAGACCCTCACATAGAGATTTGATGTTGTTTAGACAATCATGATAGAACAGAAAGAACAAAAAGGACAACTAAATTCAGATAAAACTCCTCAAACTCAAAACCATAGTCTAAGCCACACTTAAATACTTTTAGTCACAACTGAACAACTAATGGTGCAAGCAGGAAAGCCAAATGGAAGACTATGTGAGGCAAGTTCATCAACTTAATGCTATAGTCTAGATTATATGTAAAGAAAAGGAACAACCAGTCGCAGAGCGTGAACAGAAGTCCTGAATAAAAGGTTGAGTCAAAACAACCTGTCAACTTGAAAATACTCTATAACCCACATAAAGCTCCTTAAATAAGCATAACGCAGACAAAATCAAAAAGGGGATCACAACAAACATATCAGGTTTGAGCTTTGTCCTACCATAAATAATCATATTAACCAGGCATAGGATGGACATAAATTGGAAGAAAGGGAATAGACCAGCATATTGACTCAAACATCTATCCTAAACCACACACACACCTTTAACTAGGTATAATGTAGACAGAATCAAGATAAAAGGGTGACAAGCTAATGCACTATCTCACCAATGCACTAACTTGAATCCTATCAGAAACCACACAACCATACTATTTAAGCATAACACAAATAGGATCTAAGTATAAAAAGCAGTAAAACTGCTTAAACTTTACCATAAAACCCCAGCAATCTTATTAACTAAACACAACATGAACAGAGTCTAAGTATGAAGGCAATGAACAAAAATACCAACTTAAACCACACATAACTTTATTGGCTAAGCACAACATAAGCAGAGTCTAAGTATGAATGCAATTGTCACGACCCAAACCCATGGACCGTGACGAGTGCCCGATCAGTGCTAACCAAGAACCCCCAAAGTCGTACTTGCCATATGCTGAATAACCTGGTGGCCCATTTCTAACTCATATCTGAGCTATAACATCTGCTGCAAAACTTATGCAATGAACTCTGTCTCGAAAAACTCATAATTTATACACGTGGATATGTATATATAGGCATACGTGCAACGGATGATAACACAGTCCGACATGGCCACTACATGCGCTGTACGAAAAATAGGAGACCACAAACCTACATGATATTCCCACTATATACAACTGTCTACAGACCTCTATGGAGTCTAGTTGTAGAAACACAGGACAAGGCCCTATCATACCCACATTTGTACACATCATAAATAGCATACCAAAAGCTGTAACTCCGGATCAAGTGGAGCGCACTGACTGCGGCTGGGGAGATCCTACTAGTCTGGCTCATCCGAATCACTACCCGAACCTGCGGGCATGAACGCAGCGTCCATAAGAAGGGACGTCAGTATGAACAGTGTACTGAGCATGTGAGGCATGAATAGTAATATAGTAAGAGATACCGAACATGGAAAATAACCTAATAAAAGTATGAAGATAAAGTAATATAAAAGAGATCAACCTGTGCCTCTGAATGCCTTTTTAAGGCGGATGTCGTGTATGCTTAGCTTAAAAAAGACTTTTCCATATATACATATATAATATCTTGTCCGGCCGTTAAGGCGTGATAATATATATAGTATCTTGTCCGACCATTAAGGCACGGTCTTGTCCGGCCATTAAGGCGCGGTCTTGGTCCGGCCATATAGGTACGGTGTTATATATATATATATATATATATATATATATATATATATATATATATATATATATATATATATATATAGTATCTTGTCCGGCCATCAAAGCGCGCTGAAATATATAGTATCTTGTCCGGCCATTAAGGTGCGGTCTTGTCCGGCCATGTAGGCGCGGTGTTATATATATATATATATATATATATATATATATATATATATATATAGAGAGAGAGAGAGAGAGAGAATCTTGTCCGGCTATTAAGGCGCGGTGAAATATATATAGTATCTTGTCGGCCATTAAGGCGCAGTGAAATATATCTAGTATCTTGTCCGACCATTAAGGCTCGGTAAGTATCTAAATTACACATATATAAATACATATAACATGCACGAGAGACCAATTAAATGTTATTTCTCTATCGGAGTGACGTAAGGTCGGTAACCTCCGATTTATATTATGGAACAATTATTATCGCTATATCTCACCTTGAGGGAACAAGTAACATAAGGTGAGACCAACAACAATGAATAAAATCAAGAATGTCATGAAATAAACTCAATAATCTTACAATAACTTTGAAATCATAAACTTGGAACCTTTAAACATAAAATCATCATTTTCATTGTAATCATCATAGAATCATCCTCATCTTTAACATCATGAGAAGCTTTAAGAATCATGAACTTCTAGATTTTGAAAACAAGGAGGTTATGGAAACATTTATGGAATCATAACATAGGAATCATGCCTTTGAAAGAAGGGGACGAGCCTTAACAAACCTTTTTGGTCGCCCTAACTTTAACTACTCAACGCTTGTCCTCCCAGGCTCGTAAATCTATATTCAAGAAAATTTATACTATTGTTAGACTCACCTTTATACGCTTGTCTTAATCCTTCAAATAAATCTTTCTAGAGTTCCCGGAATTCGGGCAGCATCTCCCCTGTTTATATGCCTAGCTCGAAATCACAATCGAATAACCAACAACAAAACAACAATACAAGAATACCAACATCACAATAACATTATCAACACCAATATGCTCCATGAAACATCCCACACGATGTTTCTTTAGTCTAATAATCGATTCATTAATTATATGATATTCCAACGGTTTTACTCTCGGAAGTTAATCCTAATTCGCAACAACAATACCAACATCATTAGCAACGTCAGATACATATGAAAATAGAACCATAATTCTTTTTATAGCTCCACAAACTCCATTCCATATCACAAATATATTCTAACTTCAAACCATAATATCTTCCATCTTTCTACACTAAAGCCTTCCAAAACAATTCCAAAACAATAAATAAAGTATAGGGTCTTACCTTAGGATGGAGAATACACAAAATCCAAGCATAGTCTTTGCCCAAAATATCAACACATCTTCAAGAACCATGAGTTAGTTCCCTTGATATACCTTTCTAAATCTTCAACTAAGATCCTTAATTAATTAGGTTATGGAAACTTTGTTTGGAGCTATTGGAAGTTCATAGTTTTTACTAGAACTTTGGTGAGCTTCTTCATATGATTTTTGGTGACAAAAATGGGGTTTTTCCCCTTTTATAAGTTTCTAAATTCGGGTTGGGTCACTATAGCAGTACTGTAGCAAGTCGGTTGATGTAGCACGTGTTTCTGCTCTGTCAGCGTAACTTGTAATGTCCATAATTCTCTACTCCGATGTTGTATCGATAAGCGGCTTGTTGCGTTGGAAACTAGACTCGACTAAGCTTTTGAAACTCCCTAAAACTCCTAATATACTATGAGATATACTGCTCCAAATTTGACCCAAAAATCTGCCCAAAATCCTGCCTACTTTTTTCAAATTTTCGTCAAACTTATTTTCTTCGATTTGCTTGATCCTGAAATCTTCTAAAACTCTCCATACCTGATATTTATCATTAATAATACTTGATAATGGTCATGTCCTTTGGTTCCAAGGTTGTCCTTCCCGGTTACGACTTACAATATCATACTTCATCCTTTACTTAAACAATATTCTTAATAATGCTTCATTCCTCTCAATCCAAAGTTGTTTTACCTAGCCATAGCTCGACATACATACATTCAAATTTAACCAGTGCTTCTTCGAGGTACAGGGTGTAACATCCTTCCCCACTTTAGAAACATTCGTCCTCGAATGTTGAGCTCTTAGGGATTTCTACAACAATTTTGCCAGACTTTCCCCTGTAATTGTACCACTACCATCCTGTCACAACAACCCAAAGTAGGCAATGCCTCACAGGGCTACAACATCAATACCCATGTTGGCCACACCCGACCAAGAAATCATTCAAAGAAACATCACATACCTGAGGATAATGGTGTCTCTGGCGGGAGCTCTTTTGTTCTCATGTACATAATCAGAAATTAACCAGTACCCCGATCTCGTTTTGTCCCCGTTACAGTAATCTTGCCTTATTATGTCATGGATACCCGCCATCCTGCTAATACTCTCTTTTTCTCGCTCTTTATTTCCCTATTAATGGGCAACTCCCTTGTTTACTCCTTCGATACTGCCTCGAGCTATCCCTTGTTATACTCGTTGATCTTTTATACGAACTATATTGGTCCTTGTAATTTATTGGTTAGGCTCTCTAATCCCTTAAAACTTCATCGCAATTCCACTTACACTGACTCCCTACAGTACTTTATTACTAATAAGTCCCTACTCTTAACAGTTATGTTTCTCAAGCTATCCATCCCAATTCTTTTCCAAGATCAGCTTTAACTATATCCACAACACAATCTCTTAAGTACGTACATACGTAACGATTCCTTACCATCTTTATTATTCCTCGTAGCAGGGTTATGTTTATAATAAGCTAATAATCATAGTTCAACTATGTCACGACCCAGCCCCGTGGGCCATGACTAGTGCCCGAGCTGGACACTCATATACGTACCTGTTAGATATAGTCAAATTGAAACTATGAACAATATGGAAACATGCCACAGAACTCCAAAGGTTCATAACGTCATCATATATATGTCCAGATAAACTGTCTCCTGAGGAGTCACAACTAATCAAATCATAAAATGATACGCAAGCCGACAAGGCTGCCACTACATATCAATATCATAGCACATCGTATAGACACAGCTGAACAAAACTTATACACAACCCACACATATGTCTATAGACCTCTAAGAGTTTCGATAGCGAAATATAACGGGACAGGGCCCCGCCATACCCCTGGATAAACATATACATACATCATAAGATTTGTACCAAAAGTCTAGGCTCTGGAACAACAGAGCTCGCCAAGACAGCTGAGTGGAAGTCCTATGCTGAAGGGTCACCAAACCGACTATCTGTACCTGCGGGCATGAAACGCAGCCCCCCCGAAGAAAGGGGGTCAGTACGAGATATGTACTGAGTATATAAAGCATGAAATACATTAAGGACGATCATAACTAAAGTAGAGATTCTAGGAGACAAGTATGATAATCAGGAAATCACTGTACCTGTGCCTTACGAAACAAAATCATGCATATCATTATCATATACCATACCCGGCCCATTATGGGACTCAGTGACATAATCATATCATATATATATATATATATATATATATATATACCATACCCGGCCCTCTAGTGAGGGACTCGATGAATAAAGTTGTGCACACGTATATCGTACCCGACCCATCATGGGACTCGGTGCCATAATCATGTCATCATATCATCATATCATCATATACATATACCGTACCCGGCCCTCTAGTGAGGGACTCGGTGAACAATGCAGTGAACTGTGCACGAGAACATACCCAGCCCGGGACTCGGTGAAAGATATATTACGGCATGCACAAGCAGAGTAGTGAGAATCCATATGCAAACTAAATCATCATCTGAGACTCAATAGAATAATTAGAATGAACTAACAACACTTGAGAATCAAAGACAAAGTCATGTCAAGTACCCCTCGAATGTCATTATGGATTATATCAAAATAGGAGTTCTGGAATCATAGACACGTATCAAGACATAATGAAATAGCTTTTGGAAATCAAGAACATTAACCATCCTAGTGTCTATAAGAGTAGGAGTTTCTTTGGGGTTATATGCTCGTCGTCTATTTGTTTAATAAGATCATGCCAAAAAGAAAGAAGGGTTAGCTTTACATACCTATTCAAGGTTAATCGTAATCTCGTTCGCTTCGTCGCCCCTTTCGCCTATTTAATATAAAAGTAATGCTATCGTTAGTAAACTATACTTCCTAGCTCATAAATCTGTAACCAATCGCCTATAGGACTCATTCTTTAACTTATACTTTCTTGATTAGGGTTTTCATTAGTTAAGAACTTAACGGAAATCGGGCAGCATTTCCCCTATATAACCCGCCTAACCCGAACTTCCAATTAACCTCCTGTTATCACATAAATACCAACAATAACAGCAATAGAGATATGCATACAAAATTCTTACAATTCAGCCCATAAACGATTCTAACAATCCAACAACCCTTCTTAATCGTTTTCGACCCACAATTTCATATAACAACGATCTCATGCATTTTCTTACTTCCAATTTCATCCAAACAAATTTTAATAATTCCATCACAACACTATTAATACAATTACACCACAAAATAAGAAAATCTTACCTAAATTTGCTCGGAGGAATTTCTATACTTAATTGTTCCAATTTCACAATTATTTCTTCCCCAATTCAATATCCAATGTTGCTATCACCTCCCTGAACTTGTACTTCACTTGAAACTTGATCAAAATATTCAACAAAACAATTTTTTCTCCATCACCATGGCTGGCCGAGAGCAGCCATGGAAGTTTTAATTTTTTTTTTCCTAACTAGATTTTTGGTAAAATGAATTCAAGTGTTGATTCCTTCATTTGCCAATTGTTTATATATGGCTCCCCATGTATTGCCACGTCCACCCCCTCTAATGACTCACCAAAATTTTTGTTGGATTGTTATTATTATTTTTCTTAAACTAAAACGGGTGGGGCCCACACATAGTAATTAAGTTAATTAATTTTAATAAATCACTAATTTTTGCTTAATAATTTAATCACAATTAATTAGTCCTTAATCTCTAATAATATTTCTACACTAAATAAAATTTATAAACAATTTGTGTTCTAATTAAAATTGAAAATTAAAAGTTCCTATTTCGTATCCGAAAATGATCCCGTCTTTAACTTAAGTCGGTTAGCTTGCAAATAATCTCGACGTATAAGAATACGGGATATAACAAACTAATTCATAACCCAGAACATCTTCGAGCTCCTATAAAATTTATAATTATAGAGCTAAGGAAAATTCTCACTTTACCACAACTTCCTCCCAACATCAGTATACTTATCTTTGACTCCTTTATACTGGTGATTACTTAGCTAGTACTTATTATTCGTTGGCTTTCCATTGTTGCCTCTATACCATTTTGTTGGACATAACGTCACGTTGATGGTTCATATAGCTCCATAATATACACTCTCATATTCAATATGGTTAGCCACTCGTGAGATACTTTCCGATCTTTAGCAATCTTGCTATCTTTCTATTATCAAACATCACTCCCCCTCTCTTGGAGATCTCTAAGTCGCCCATCATTATTCCTTTTGTTGGATTTTTACACCTTCCGACACTGAGATTCCTTTTTGTTGTTACCTAAAGTGTCCTTTGTATTTATCATCCTTTTCACCATCCTCTCGGTAATTAACTTGGAGACCATTCTTACTCTCCTTGTCACTCTTTAGGACATGTCACTGCGTATCTAGGTGCGGTACAATTTCCCCAATATGAGGGATTCGAACCACGGTCTAGAAAAATCATATCTCACATCATTTTCTTTGACTCGTTAATTCCCTTTATTTTCCTATTATACTTTCTTTCTCATACCTGTCCCGTAATATACTTATTTTCAATCCATTTTTTTTTCCTGATACATTCTCGAACTTTGGCTTTTTCAAACTAACACATCTCTTTCTTTGGAATTTTTGGGAAGGTCATAATTCATTTCAGGACTAAATCTGCTCTTCCCCACTTTCTAAGGATGTTCTTATACACCAGTAACCTTTGAATATTAATTATTTTTGATAATCATCTGCCCAACCTTAACAATCCTTCTACCCCTCGGTTCCTTACAATGCCAGAGTTCCTTGCATCACGTGGTCTGACTTATTTCCCTTTCTGCTAGTTGAAGCCTTGTATCATATCAAAATTCTCATACATATCAAATCCAACGCGGGTGCCTTCTTTATCGTTTTTTCACTTCTACCTTTCATGACTAGTAATTCCCTAGGCTGATGAGTCAATAGGGATGGTGGGATTCATTAAGACCTCTGTAGAATGTCTGATTATACCTCGCTCCTTTAATCCCTAGCTATTTTTCAACAATTATCTTCTTAATACCTTCTAGATTCTTCTTGCTCTGGATTCCCACTCCTGGTTTACATCTATATTATACCATTAAAGGCTAATATTACATACCATCCATTCCCACGTGTCATCCTTTCATTCGCTTAGCTCATTTGTCCCGTAATTCTCCTTAACTACTTGTTTGCATTACAGCTATGCATCATAATTCTTCCAGTGTTCTGCCGCTTCTTGTTCTTATCATGAAATCCTTACAAAGTACACCCTTTTCTTTCTTCTTTCGTCGAGTCTTCATCTTCCTTTCTAACACTACAGTTGGTTCATAGTTATGCATATCCCCCGTGTATCGTTCTATTCCTTTATAATTGAATCTTTGTATTACTTATCAAGGTTCTTATCCCATGTTACTGATGTTTTTCCTCTTGGCCAGACTTGTTACTTATTATCCTTTCTCTTGTCCTTGGTGTTTGTTCCATTTTCTTTAATCAATCCATTAGTGTACTTTTCTTACTTTCGTCCTCAGGACCTTCCTTGAGTCCATTTCCTTCCAAGCACTCTTCTTAACTTACTATTTTTATGGTATTGTCCCTGAAATTCATACAATATCCTTTCTGAAATGCAAATCCGTTATATTGCTAAATCATCTTTTAGGAAGGCTTTCCCATTTCCGAGGTAATCGTGTCAGTATGATTGCACATTTATCTCTTTGACTGCCCCCCAAGAACCGAAAAGCACTTGCCATTTTTTTTTGTTTGCAAAACATGCTTATTTTCTCCCAGTTCACATCCTTATTCGTTGTTACTGCCCTTCAATCCCACTTATCAGAATCTGATTTCAAACCCTTTACATTCGTCTTCTGTTCCATACTACATACTTCATTCTTTCCGTATACTTACTTTCGAGATTCATCCGAATGGTTCTTTGCCACTGTACTTACCTTCAAGATTCCCATCTTGAGGATTGAGTTAACCCCCCCCCCCCCCCTTTTTTAGCAACATACCTCTGTTGCTTACACCTCTCCTTTTCTCAGGGCATCCTAATCTTCTTACTCTTGTATACTCACTTTCTCTATTTTCCCTGATGTGATTACATCAGGATTATCCAACTTTAATTTTAGAGGGACTAATGTCGCCTCTCCCTGTAACACTTACCATTTGAACTTCAATACCTTGTTCAATTAGCACCTTTAACACATCGCAACGTCGCTTATCGGGGCACACAAACTGATTGACCACACATAGAATATCGTATATACCTCTCCTAACACCTTACTTACAAAATATCCCCCAATACTATTTTAAACTCATCCCAGTTCTGTAGCTGTAATACGTCTTCTCTCTCTTTGCCAAGTCAGTCCGCCTTATCTCTCACAATCATTTGGAGTTTCCAACCGTGAGTTTGATACGCTCTAATTTCCCTCAAGCTATTCTAGTCCCTCATCCTTCTCTTATGTCCAAATTTGTATGACTCTAAGTACACTTCCCAGGGGTCACCCATCCTAGTATTACTCTCACCCCAACACGCTTAACTTTGGAGTCCTGATGGGATCCGGAGCGTTAGTGCTGGTACGATCGCATCCACTCTGCTACGTGACCTTCATTTCATGACCTAGAACAAGTTGAAGTTCTAACGGATCCCAATAAAATTGCTATAACGCATCTCCCTCCGGATTTGAAAGATCCTTTACTTTCCTGACCGAGCAAATGCTGTCTTAGCCTTTGGAACTCTCAATAATAACCATCGATCAACACACGACTGTCTTCCATTCCTAAATATAAGATTCCTAGTAGTGGCCAAAACATCTTAGTCGCAGTTATCCATAAGTACTTTGGTTATCGGTTCCTCTAAAACTCCCATTCGTCACCTATTAATGATATCCTGCAATAACTGTACACACATAAGAAATTTCAATAAAGAACTCATATACCTGTAGTCGACCTGTCCTGAGCTTGGTCTGGAGGGTTATAAAGTGAAGTGTCCTCTTCATTGTCCTCCCGCCATCTGCTAGTCTGCCTCTTCATCTCTCTCATCTGAGTCCGAGGGATACGGTTATTTGGGTAGCTCCTGGTTTATTGACGACCAAGATAATGAGCTAGAATAATCAGTAACACTCTCAAGCGTAGCTGGCTTAACATAGTGCTCTGCCATAGGAGCAGCTCAGGGATTCAACTCTAGTACAATCTCGGAAATCTCCTCCTCTGCCGTCCCATATGAACCCTCAGATGGGTCTGTGTCATAGCTATCCTCCGATAAATCCTCCTCTCTAGAAGTCAGAAATTCTGGGAGAATCGTCACGGGGACCTCAGAGGGATCAGTCTCGATGGAATACCTAAGGCTCCTCCTGCTCGGTCCCGGAGCCTGTGGTCCTGAATCTATTCTAGATGTCTTCTTAGCACCCCCATTGTCTGAAGCTGATCTCTTCATCTTTATCAATCTGTGCTTACCTTCAGGAAAAGAGGGTCAGAAATAATTTTTCCTAGACTCTGGCTCTATCGCACGATCTAAGATAGAAGGAAAGGTCAACGATTCCTAAATGCCCTGCAGCCTCTTGTTTATAAGTGTGGCCGGCTTCACACCCATAAATAGGACTCTATCGGACACGGTCTGTAGACAATCCCTAGGACGAACTACTCTGATACCACTTTTGTCACGGTCCATGGGTTTGGGTCGTGACAGCAATGAACTCAAAATACTAACTTAAACCACACATAATCTTTATTGACTAAACATGACATAAATCTAAACATAAAACATTAAACTTAAAGGTATTTACCTTTTGTGAGTGCGATTGGGGTCAAGTGATGGATTTGGAGGCCCTTGTGCTCCAATGCCAAACTCAAGCCAACAGAAACACCACACAACAAATAAAATATCAATTTTAGAATTGGAAAAAACTTAAAAAAACCTCAAGTTTAAAACTAAAATTTTGACTTTGGAACTCTTAAGACTTAAAAATAGCAATTTTCAGCCTCTTTATGGTTTCCAACCTCTTTTTCGAACAAATGGGGGTTTCTATATGCCTCCTAGACTTGCAACCAACGATGTGGGACTTGCAAATTTATGCAAGTCTCACTCACAAATTCAATATATGGTCCCGTTCTAGAGTAAAAAATCAAATCAACGGTTCAAATACTTCAATACTAACACTAATGGCGAAAATACATATAAAATGGGAGGGGGTTACCTTTAAGGGCCTGCTTGGCTGTTTTTTTGGTGAGAGAAGGACGAAGCTATTAAATGCTTCGTCCGCTCCTTCATGTTACATGCTCCAACGATGGGATTGAACTAAAAAATGGGGCGAGGTAGGAGGTGGAATAGGAGGCGGCGCTAGGGTTTTACCCCTAGCTGCCTCTCCACTATTTTGCAACATACCCCTAGGGTCTTCTAAAATAAACGGGTGGGAGGCACCAGGCCTGGTCCTTTATTTCTTTTAAAAAAATGTTGGGCCCATTATACACACACACATGTATATTGGCACATACATGTTGTATACATATATAGATGCATAGAGGGTCAGGGAAAATAAACTAATAAATAAATCAGGAAAAACTAATTATTAGTCCATTATGACTTAAATAATTTAAAACATGACTCAAAAATAAAATAGAAATCATTTTGCAGATACTGGTTTTGAATTAATTAATCAAATAAAAGAAAATTAATCAACTACGCAAACGCACACAGAATCAAGATTTAAAGGGTAAAATGGTGAATTCTTTTAATTACTCAGGGTGCCTCGTACAATAAAATGGAATAAAATCACTCATTAATCTAATTTTCCCTGATTTAATTAATTAAACAAATAATTATCCAAAAAGGGTTTTCTTGCCCCTTTGATTAATTTCAATTAAAATATTCTTTTGGGTATCACCAATTTAAAATTACCCTGGAGATTTCCTTATCAATTTAAATGGGTGAAATATTATCCCAAATAATTTCATAAAAATTACCTATACCCTTTAGGGTGCGCAGGTGAGCTTATTTATTGACCAAGGACTCCGAGCTTCTTAAAATAAATTGCGGGAGGTCAAAAATTAGGTGTCAACAGTTAGTATGATGAATTTCATTTCCTACGACTTGGTTCTATCGCACAATCTAAGATATGAAAAGAAGGTAACCATCCTAAATGTTCTGCAGCCTCCCAATACAATGTGACGCGCAAAACATCCATAAGTCGGACTCTATTAGATACGACTTTGCAGACTCCCTAGGATAGACCTGCTCTGATACCCCTTTTGTCACGACCCAAATTGGAGAGCTGCGACTGACACCCGTTGCCCTGCCTGACCGAGCGACACCATACCATACCATTACTTTTTTATTTATTAATCCCATGTGAGCCCTTAAGTCATTTATCCTTCATTTCTCATTATTTCAACATAAAAACTCAATGAAACTCCTCGTGGGGAATATACATGAACATATGGCCTACATGGCCGCTATAAACAACTGAAGGCATCTTGAGACACTGTCTGCAAAGTCTCTAACATAACCAAGATGCCATAACATAAGTCAGGATAGGGCCCCGATCTACCCATAATGCATAAGACATATATATGTACACACGTACTTTGACTCAGCAATACTTCAAACAGAAGTGGAGTTCACCAATCCAACTAATAGCCCGAGAACAATTTATAACAAGTGTCCTCTACTCATCTCTCTACAGCTGCGTGACATGAAACACCGCGTCCCCAGGAAAAGGGATGTCAGTAAGAATAACATACTGAGTATTCAAGCCAAAATAAAATAATATACTAAGACCCTTGTGATAAGAAGGGCATCGGAATCAACCAGTACATGTAGAACCTCTCGTTCTCGTTCATAGTAGAACCTATGGTTTCATAGTCGGTGTGCCCTTGAAATTAAGACTCGTGTCCGAATTTTGGAGATAGAAAGTGTCTTACCCCGTGTGCAAGGTACCAGCAGGTATTCCTGGCAATTCACAGAGTTAGAAGTTGAACGAATCGAATCACCGCGATCTGAGCTGAACAGGAGAAAATCTGCAGACACCAGTCATCGTCGACGGGTCATCGACATAGATGACAGACCGTCGTTATGCGACAACGACAAGGTTCCGCAGCCTGAAAATCTGTAGGCGCAGATCGACGGGCAAGTCAATGGACCGTCGACACGTCGACGGGTCATCGACCTGTCCGTCGAACCGCACCGCTAGGGCTTTTTAATTCTAAGAATAAATATGTAGTTGACGACCTTATTTCTCACTGTCCTCCATTCCAAATCAGAGAAATCCTAATATTTTCCCTCCCAACATTTTCCATCATTATTAGTGGAGATTTGGTAAGATCGGAGCCCCGTGGACCCGTGCTTGTCAAGAAGAAGGTTGTTTCTAGGGTTTATTCAAGTTGTGGAGCTTAGGGAGTTGGAGTTGAAGTTGATCTTTTGGAATCTTAGACCCCTCAAGGTATGTAAATTATTTCTACCCTTATATTTAGGTTGATTTCCGAGAGTTTTAGTGGTTTTAAGCGAAGAGACGGTATTTGTGGAAGTGGTAAGTTGATGAAGGTTAAGGCAGTGATTTGAGGAATTTTGAGAAATGATTGGGGATAAATTAGAGTTTATATTTATATATAAGTGTTGTTATTGTTGTTATGGTTGATGTTGGATTGAATGGGAAGTTGAAGGGTTGTTAAGCTTATAAGGGAAATATTGCCCATAATCTGTCAAGCTCTATTCGTCTTTAAAATGATTAGTAAGCAAGGTAAATCGCCTGATTAAGGCCTACGTTATCTTGATTGTAGACTTACAAGATCGAGAGGTAGAAGTTGGACGATTGGGTATACTTCAAGGTATGTTAAGGCTATCATTTCCTTCTTTTGGCATGATCTTACGATATGAACAGACAAATGAGTAAGTGAGCTTCCATATTACTTTACTCTTAGAAGCATTAGCAGTACTCCAGTATTTGATGATTCATGTAACCCGTTTATGATTGCTCCTTCTGTTCATGGGTCCAGTTTTATGTATACAGTTAGTTATTCATGCATTACATTTATTCATATATATGTATATATTGACCCGTGACCAGAAGGAATTTTATACGCAAGTATTATAGGTATATGGGGTATGGAAAATGGGTAGGCGTTATATATGCATTACCACCAGATCAGCTGATGCACCTGAATGATGATATATGGATCGGGCCGTACGTTCCTTAGCATTATTATTATTATTATTATTATTATTATTATTATTATTATTATTATTATTATTATTATTATTATTATTATTATTATTATTATTATTATTATTATATGATATATGGATCGGGTCGTACGTTACTCACATTACTAATATATGGGATATGGATCGGGCTGAACGTTCCTCAGCACTATGACCTATATTTATGTATATGAGCATGATTACCATTGAGAGCATGCATATTATGCGCCCACAGAGGCAATGTCAGTTATACAAATTTATGCAGATACATACAGATACTAGTTCATACAAGTACATGCAGACAGTTATTTCAGCTTATGAGTTCGGACTTTATTCATGATTCTTATAGATATACATTATCCATACTGACTCACCATTGCTCGGGGAGCTACGTTCATGCTCGCAGGTTCAGGTAGATCGGTAGGTGGCCCAGCTTAGTAGGACTTCTATCCAGCAGTGGTCAGTGCGCTCCATTGATTCGGAGTTGCAGTCTATTTTGGTATGCTAGCCCCTTTGAGATGTATATGCTTATGGGTATGATGGGGCCCTGTCCCATTCTTTCTATAGCTTTCATTCCAGTAGAGGTCTGTAAACAGTTGTATGTATTAGTCAGGTGATGTAGCCTTGTCGGCTCCCATTCTTTTGTGTACAGTATATGTAGTGGCCTAGCTGGCTTGCACTGTTTTTCAGTATACATGTGTATGTACGGTTTGTGCAGAGTTTATGATGCTATCCTTTCATGAGGTAGTATGAGATCAGTTTATGCCATTCATGGCCCCTTGATGTTCAGTATGGTTTAGATATATGTTTAGGGGTGTTTGGTCGCTAGAGGTCAGACACTCGTCACGACTCATCAGTTTGGGTCGTGACAGAAATGGTATCAGAGCAGTTCCGTCCTAATATTGCCTAGAGATCGTGTTTATTAGTGTCTTGTTTATGGGCATGTTGTGCACCACACTTATAAACAGGAGGCTGCAGGACATTTAGGATGATGTCATTCTTTCTCTCTTAGATTGTTCGATAAATCCATGTGTTAAGCGTTCGCTTTTTGATGAATTGTTCTGATTTTAGCGATGCCCCACAAGAAAGCTACGGCTGCCCAGAAGGGCAAGAGAGCGACAGGTGAGGCCACTAGCCGCACTTGGCAGGCTACAAGGGCTTAGGATGAGATTCAAAGTGAGGGGTCGTCAGATACATCGCATACCCCACCTCCAGGACCTGCCCCAGTTCCTCAGCCGGATGCACCGGGCCAGGATGTGCGAGATGCTATACAATTATTGACTAGACTAGTAGCCGCCCAGACTTAGCGGCAAGGAGTTGGTGTTGACCAGCAAAATAGGACTGGTAGTTCGAGGGTTAAGACCTTCCTTCGGTTAGGTCCTCCAGAGTTTTCCGTGATAAAGCAAAATATGGACCCCCAGGATTTTATTGATGGGATGCATAGAACCTTGAGGGTTATGCACGCGGATGAGGTCGAGTCTGTGGAGTTGGCTTCGTATAGGCTTTATGATATTGCGGTACAGTGGTATCAGACCTAGGAGTTATCTAGGGGAGAGAATGCCCCTGCAGCTGTTTGGCGAGAGTTCTCAAATGCTTTTATTCACCATTATCTACCTCCTGAGGTCAGGCGAGCCTGAGCAGATAGATTTTTTCCTATTGAACAGGGCAGTAATAGTGTCCAAGAGTATTGCGTGTATTTTGATTCTATGGCCAGATATGCTCCAGCCATGCTGGCTGAGATGGAGGACAGGGTTCATCGTTTTGTGCCTGGTCTAGGGCCGCATTTTATAGATGCTTGTACAACTGCTGCAGTACAGCCAGGTATGGATATCTCCCGTATACAGGCATATGCACAGAATCTGGAAGATCACAAGTGTCAAAGGAGGACTGATCGTGACCGTGACGGGGCCATGGCAAGAGGGCCAGGACTTTAGAGATCGGGGGTGAGTCTAGGGGAAGATAGAGGCCGTAGTATCCCCGATATCCATTCCATTCAGCAGGGAGTGCACCACCACAATTTCCAGGTCCGAGGTTTGATCAGTTTTCTTATTCCGGAGCGAGCCAGAGTTCTTGAGCATCAGGCTCTCAGTACAGACCAAAGTTAGGCCAGATGAGGCCCCATTTGCTGCGGTGTGCCCAGTGTGGCAAGTTACATGCCGGTCAGTGGTGGCTGGGCTCAGATGTTTGTTATGCTTGTGGCCAGCCAGGTCATAGGATGCGGCAGTGTTCGATGAAAGAGAGTGGGGGTATGGTTCAGCCCACAGGGACTGTGGCTGGTTCTTCTTCTGTGGTGCGCCTGTCAGGGCAAGTTTCTCAGACACCAGCAGGACGAGGAAGTGGAGCATCCAGCTCGAGCGGTCCTCAGCACTGCGTATATGCACTAGCCGGTAGACAGGATTGTGAGACATCCCCTGATGTTGTTACAAGTATATTATCAGTCTCTTCCTGTGATATGTACGCACTGGTTGACCCAGGTTCCACTTTATCATATGTTACGCCCTTTGTTGCCGGCAAGTTTGGGATGGAGCCCTAGTTGATTAAACCTTTTGAGGTGTCTACGCCAGTTGGTGATCCGGTTATAGCTAGGAGAGTATACCGGGGCTGTGTTGTTATATTTTATGACCGCCACACCGTAGCAGATTTGATTGAGTTAGATATGATTGATTTTGATGTTATTATGGGCATGGACTAGTTGGCTTATTTTTATGCTAATGTTGATTATAGAGCAAAGATGGTTCGATTTCAGTTCCTAGGCGAGCCAGTCCTAGTGTGGGAGGGCAATGTTGTTTTTCCTAGGGGTAGGTTTATTTCCTAACTTAAAGTAAGGAAGATGATCAGAAAAGGGTACATCTGTCACCTGGTTCGGGTCTAGGATGTGCAAGTAGAGTCACCGACCCTTCAGTCTGTTCCTGTGGTTAATGAGTTTCCAAAAGTGTTTTCAGATGAGCTTCCAGGCATTCCCCCAGAGAGGGAGATTGATTTTGCCATTGACCTATTGCCAGATACTCAGCCAATATATATTCCTCCTTATAGGATGGCACCTGTGGAGTTGAAAGAATTGAAGGAGCAGTCGAGGAATTTGCTTGAGAAGGGCTTTATTAGGCCCAGCACATCACCGTGGGGAGCACCGGTATTATTTGTAAGCAAGAAGGATGGTTTTTTGCGAATGTGTATTGATTATAGGCAATTGAATAAAGTGACTGTAAGGAATAAGTATCCGCTCCCGAGGATCGATGATTTATTCGATCAGTTGCAAGGCGCCAAATATTTCTCGAAGATAGACTTGAGATCGGGGTGCCACCAGGTTAGGGTGAAGGAGGAAGACATTCCGAAGACGGCATTCCGGACTAAATATGGCCATTATAAGTTTCATGTTATGTTGCTCGGGCTAACTAATGCCCCAGCCGTATTCATGGATTTGATGAATCGTGTATTCAGGCCCTTCTTAGATTTTTTCGTGATTGTGTTTATAGATGATATTCTGGTTTATTTGCCGTCAGAGGCTGATCATACAGAACATCTACGAACAGTGCTTGGAATTCTTCGAGATAGAGAGTGGTATGACAAGTTATGGGGGAAGCACATCTCTCGCTATTCTAGTCACCCAGGCTCAACAAAGATGTACCATGATCTCAAGGAAGTTTATTAGTGGGGTGGTATGAAAAGAGTGTTACACCTTGGAAATTCCGTAATATGTTGCCTTGTGGATAGGCTAATGTGAGCTTAAGGTGATTATGAAATCCCTACGGGGTTAAGCGAAGGATTAGATAGCTTGAGTTTCATACAATAAGGTTTTGAAGTTCTATGAATATGTGAAGTTTAGTTTGTTGAAGGGAGCGAAATGAAAGTCGTGTTCGGAAACGTTCTGCTATGATTGAGCTAATGTTTATGTGGTGATGTTTAAAGGGATGCTATAGAGCCTATTGTATGGTTAATGAAGTATTATACAAGTGTTAAGAAGGTTCCATAAGGATTGGAGATCGAACGAAACGACGGAAACCATTTCAGGGAAGTGGAGTTATACGACAACTTATACGGTCCGTATAACTTTATACGGTCCATATAAGGTGTCCATATAACTCCCAGCACGGAGATGGTTTTCTGGTTAGTGAACCACGACCACTTATACGGACCGTACAATACTATACGGACTGTATAAGTGTCCGTGGAAGTCCCGACGGGCAGATTTTTAGTGTTTGTATAAATAGATGCCTTGGGTTCTTTTACTTCATTTATCATATTCTACAAGTGTTGAGAGCTAAAAAACCCTTCTCTAAGCATATTCCACTCAAGTCCAAGAGAACACAAAGATCAAATACTAGAATCAAGTGTTTATGTGTTAGAAAGCTTCTAAAGGTTAGAAGACCACAAGAAATTCCATTGGAGGAGAACTAGGGTTTGGTTCAAGTGAAGTATTTCCACTCAAGATTCATTCCCACACCATATAAGGTAATTTTTATGGTATTTACATGTTGTTTAAGGTGTTTGAAAGTTGAAACACTTGGATTGTAGAAGAATATAGAAAATGGGTCTTGAATGTGAGAATAGTGTCATTTTTTAGTAATAGCTTGGGTTGAGTAATGATTCTTGATATGTTATGAATATAATCATGTTATAAATGATATTGAGAATATGCAATAGACATTGTATATGAATGAAGTTAATCGTGTGTTATGACTATGGATATGGATGATTGGAAGTGAATTGAGGAATATGGATAATGTGGATGAATAAAGACTATTGTTATGATATTGTGAATGTATTATTGATGTTTGGGAGTTTATATATGATATGGAGGAAGTCGTATAAATAAAGGAGATGCTGTCCAATTTTCTCTAGTTTTAGTCGCGTATGCTAGCTATCGATTTCTAATGATAGTATAACTCTAATGAAGGTAGAAACGTGAGCATTGAAGGAGAACGTGCAAGTGATAGAATAGTTGAACAGAAAGGTATGTAAGGCTAACCCTTCTTTCATAAGGCATGGTTCTTTGGCCAAATATCTATTCTTCTATGAGCCTATGATGTCCTCCAAATGATTCTATCTTCAAAAGCTACTAAGCTCATGATTCTCGTTATGTTACGATTATACTAGATTCCTCATATGACGAGTAATCCTATAAAGATAGATGTAATGAATGACGATAATAGTGATAACGATAATGATGACGACGATAATGGTGATGATGATAATGATGACAAGGATAATAATAATGATGCTAAAGATGCTTATGAGGTTTTATGTGTATATGTCTATGTATGACTATTATGGAACCCCGAGCTTATATGGCCGGGTAGAATATATATATATATGTAACGAGCGTGCACCTCTGCAGTTGGGTACGGATAACCCTGAAGCCTTGGTAGGGCCAGGTATGTGTAACCCTGAGCCTTGGTTGGCCAGGTATGTATGATAACCGAGCCTAGCCATGGTCGGGTACGTGAAACACCGAACCTTCGTGGTCGGGTATGCTATGTAAATGCTATGTATATGATATAGATAAGAGTATGAATACGAATATGATATGAATACGAATAAGAATATGCATACGAATACGACTATGGATACGCAACGTAAATGAGTAAGGATACGAATACGGATGTATGTACACAATCTCGCATTAGAAATGGAAAGTCCCTATGAAAAGCAAGTAAGTTCTTATGACGATGATACTACTATCTCCCATCTTATGCTATTTCTTATGTTGCTTATTATGCTCCTATAATGATGTTGATCATGCTTTACATACTCAGAACATTTTTCGTACTGACGTCCTTTTATTTGCAGATTCTACGTCATGCCCGCAGGTGGCCAGGGAGACAGACTTGATCCATAGCTACATTACTCAGGGACTACATAGCGGAGCTCCATTTCATTCGGAGCTATAGCTTTTGGTATTGATTGTTTTGTGTCACGACCCAACCCCGTGGGCCGTAACTAGTGCCCGAGCTGGGCACCCGTACACACTCACTAACCAGAATCGGCATACAAATGGCTTATCCAAATACGAAGGTCAAACATCGTCTCAAGCGGTGGCATATAAACAAATATATCACACAAAAGCCGGCAAGGCTGTCATAAAACACATCGCCCCAGAAATACATATATGTATATACATACAAGCCGATAAGGCTATCACAGCAAATGGGACCGCTTAAGACATAAAGCACACAGACATAACCGAACAGTAACTATTCACAATCCCACATGTATGTCTACAGGCCTCTAATACAGACAATAGAATCATATGACGAGACAGGGCCCCGCCGTACCCCTGAATATATACATACATACATATGTGCAACGAAAGAGTCTATACCAGAATGTGGGCTCCAGAACAAAAGGAGCACTCCAAAAACAGCAGAATAGGTGTACTAAGCTGTCGGGTCACTAGAACGAGCGTCTGTACCTGCGAGCATGAAACGTCGCCCCCGAAGAAAAGGGGTCAGTATGAAATATGTACTGAGTATGTAAAGCATGAAATACAGTAATCAAGATCATAACTGAAATAAGAGGTATGGAAAATGAGTACAAAAAAATCAGTATACCAAAAGCTTACTTTTGAAACACAAATAATGCATATCAAAATCATGTATAGGGCTCAGGAACGTGGTCGCCACTCCGACGCTAGCGCCACAACACATCATACTCCAGAAGATTTCAAATCTCCGTACAACCCCGAAACACATCATAACATCAAAGCACATCATACGCCATAACACATCATAACGCCGTATATAAGTGGCACCCGGCCCTGTAGCGAGGGACTCGGGAAACCGTAACACATCATACTGCCGAATATAACATAGTGCGCACGAAGACAAACCGGCCCGGGACTCAGCGAAAGATGTAAATACAGTATGCACGAGCAGAGTAGTGAGAAACTATATGCAATTTAAAAACATTATTATTTTAGACTCAACAAATAAGTAAACTAACCGACGCTCGAGGGTTAAGACGATAATCATGTGATATCCTTTCAAAAGTCGTTAGAGTTATACAAAGGTAAGTCTTGGGGACCACGGATGAGTAGAAACCCAATCCGAGCCCGCCTACGAAAGTTACAACCATAATACACTTTAGAACTCCCTAAGAATGTTTCGTTATTCTTCACTCATGTCTCGGGCTCCCCAAGATCTACAATAACGTCATTAAATACCAAACGTTAGCTACAAGTACTTAGGAATTCAATCCTAAGCTAGTACTTGTCTACAGAAATTTCGGCAGCATTTCCCCTGTAAATACAACCACCCCGAGAATTCAACTCGGCCAAATTTATCAACAACCATACCAACAATCATTTTAAAACGCATTCTAACATTAGTAACCCGCTTTAACGTAATTCAACGGCATTCCGTTTACATTCACTTCAACTACATACAATCAAACCAACACCAATGCTCGCATACTCAAATACTAATCTGATGTCATTTAAACAAGATTCAAGAACATTTCAAACAATCCGCACAATATTCAAAACAATCCAACCAAAACTCTACTCCACCTGAAACCTTCCAAATGCAACAAGAGCAATAACAACCCATTTCCTTCTTTCAAATTCATGAACTTCACCAACAATTCACATGCTAGCAACATTATTTTCCATAAATACAAGGAATGGTATTAAGGTCACATGAACTTCTAAAACAACTCTCCAACACTTACAACTTCAACTAGAATCATTAAACTTTCATTTTCATCATAGATTCCATTACAACAACAACCAAAATACTAAGTAAAATTGACTCATTCTCTTCTACACCACACAACACCTACACGGCCACACACTACATATACACGGCCACAACATAGCATCCATATTTTCATGAATTTCATCCATTTCTACATACTACAACATACACAAATCATCCATAACATATAAAAAGAAGATTAAGCCTTACCTTTTCACCACACCTTTTCACTTGGCTAGGGTTATGAATTTGCAACAAGGAGTGATTTAATTGCTCCAACAACTATCTCACGTTAAAGAGGACCTTCCAATTAGTAGGAATGCTTGAAGAAAATAATTTTTTATCAAGATTTTAAAGGGGTCAACTTTGGCTTGGCTTGGCCGAATGGCCTTCCCTTTTTTTGTCTCCAAGTTTCTTGAATTTTCTTAAGTGATGAAGATGATAAATGAGCTCTATTAGTCATCTTTTATCTATTAATATTGAGCTCCCATGTGGGCCTTGGCCCACCCACCTTGGACGGCCACTTGGCCCATTTGTTCAAGACCATTCTCTTTTTTTTTTTTTTGTATTTTGTAATTCATGAAAAATTATTTTCCTAATTCCAAATTTTCCCTTAGCCTTCCCCAATATTACCATAAACCACCTTGTGAATTTCCCTATTTACCCCTATCCATTCTTAATATTTCCACATCAATAATTTTCATAAACAACTTGTGTATTAAACAAGGTCAAAATATAGCCTTGCCCTTAACTTCTCGCAATTATCTTGAAACATCCGAATGTACAAAATACGGGATATAACATCCTCCGCCCCTTTAGAACATTCGTCCTCGAATGTTGAATTAGTCTTATAGGGTCTTGCAAGCATTTTGGGGAAGTTTCCTTTTTAACTATCACACACAATCCACCTATCAATCAACATAACTGATTCAGAAATTTCAATTACCTGTAGATATCGGAAACAAGTGAGGGTACTTCTTGTTCATCTCTTCTTCAGCTTCCCAGGTTACCTCCTCCCTGTTATTGTTCCGCCACAATACCTTCATAGAGGCCACATCTTTAGTACGCAGTCTTCTAACCTGACGATCTAGTATGGCTATCGGCTGCTCTTCGTAGGATAGCTCTTCTGTCACTTGAATGTCATCTATGGGAAATATTCTGGAAGGGTCACTAATACATTTGCGAAGCATCGACACATGGAATACCGTATGCACTGCTTAAAAATCGGATGGTAAGTCTAACTCGTAGGCGACCTTGCCTATTTTACGGATGATTTGGTAAGGCCCAATATACCTCGGACTGAGCTTCCCTTTCTTGCTGAATCTCATTACGCCCTTCATGGGTGATACTTTCAGAAATACCCAATCACCAATCTGGAATACTAAATATCGACGTCGATTATCCGCATATAATTTCTGTTGACTCTGAGCTGCTAATAACCATTCCCGAATAAGTTTTACTTTATCCACTGCTTGTTGAATCATGTCCGGACCAATTAACTTAGTTTCACCAACATCGAACCAGCCGATCGGTGACCTGCACTTTCGGCCATACAGGGCTTCATACGGTGCCATCTGGATGCTGGAATGGTAGCTATTATTATAAGCGAACTCGATAAGTGGCAAATGATCATCCCAGCTACCTCTAAAATCAATAACACAGGCCTGTAACATATCTTCTAGTATCTGAATAGTACGCTCGGCCTGTCCGTCAGACTGAGGATGGAATGTTGTGCTAAGACACACCTGAGTCCCCAATCCTTCCTGAAATGACCTCCAGAAGTTAGCTGTAAACTGGACACCTCTGTCAGTGATAATAGATATGGGAACTCCGTGAAGTCTTACTATCTCCTTAATGTATAACCTAGCATAGTCCTCAGCTGAATAGGTGGTCCTGACTGGGAGAAAATGGGCTGATTTTGTCAGTCTATCAACAAAAACCCATATGGAATCATACCTCCGTGGAGTGCGTGGTAAACCTGTAATGAAATCCATGTTAATCGCTTCCCACTTCCAAGTCAGAATTTCCATTTCCTGTAACAACCCACCAGGCTTCTGATGCTTGATCTTAACTTGTTGGCAATTTGGGCATTTACCAACGAACTCTGCGATGTCCCTTTTCATACCATCCCACCAATATAAGCACCTGAGGTCATGGTACATCTTTGTTGATCCCGGATGAACAGAATACCGAGCATAATGTGCCTCTCCCATAATCTGTCGCCGCAGCCCTGCAACGTCAGGTACACATAACCTGCCTCTATATAATAATACTCCGTCAGGTGTAATCTCGAACTGGGTCCTCTCTCTATCAAGGGTTGCATCTCTGTATTGTGCCAGAATAGGATCCTCGTATTGGTGTCGCTTTACTTCTTCCATAATAGATGATTCAGCAACTTCTCGGACAGAAACCCCAGTATTTCCAGAATCGGCCAAACGGACTCCAAGACTGGCTAGCTAATGAATTTCACGAACTATTTCTTTCCTTTCTGGATACACGTCGGTCAAGCTACCTATAGACTTGCGGCTAAGTGCATCTGCTACGACATTGGCTTTCCCAGGATGATATAAAATGTCGACATCATAATCTTTTAACAACTCTAGCCACCCCCTCTGCCGCAAATTCAGCTCCTTTTGCTTAAAGATTCATTGGAGACTTTTGTGGTCCATATAAATATCAACATGAACGCCATATAAGTAGTGCCGCCATATCTTCAAAGCATGAATTACCGCTGCTAATTCCAGGTCATGAGTAGGATAATTCCTTTCGTACGGTCTGAGCTGCCAGGAGGCATAGGCTATAACCCTACCATGCTGCATTAATACACAACCTATCCCAACACCGGAAGTATCACAATAAATAGCATAACCGTCTGGCCCCTCGGGGAGAGTCAGAACTGGAGCTGTAATCAATATTTCCTTCAGCAACTGGAAGCTGCGTTCACAAGCATCGGTCCACTGGAATTTTGCTGCCTTCTGAGTTAACTTCGTTAACGGTGCTGCAATCGAAGCAAAATTCTCCACAAATCTCCTGTAATACCCTGCTAATCCCAGAAAACTACGTACCTCAGTAGGTGTCGTGGGCCTAGGCCAATTCTTTACGGCCTCGATCTTTTGTGTATCAACCCGGATGCCATCTGCTCCGACGATATGCCCCAAAAATGCCACTGAAGTCAACCAGAATTCACATTTGGAGAACTTAGCATATAATTTTTGTTGCCGGAGTGTTCCGAGTATTGTCCTCAGATGATCTGAATGTTCCTCTTCTGATCATGAATAAACCAGAATATCATCAACAAATACAATCACGAACATGTCTAGGAACGGCCTGAATACTCGATTCATCAGATCCACGAACACTGCTGGAGCATTAATTAGCCCAAAAGACATCACTCTAAACTCATAATGCCCATATCGGGTCCTGAACGCAGTCTTTGGAATATCTGCCTCTCTTACCCGTACCTGGTGATAGCCCGAGCGTAAATCTATCTTTGAGAAATACTTAGCACCTTGCAACTGGTCAAATAAATCATCAATCCGGGGGAGGGGATATTTATTCTTTATGGTCACCTTGTTCAGCTGTCTATAATCAATGCACATCCGTAGCGACCCATCTTTCTTCCTCACGAACAATACCGGTGCTCCTCAAGGTGATGTACTGGGTCTGATGAAGCCTTTCTCTAATAAGTCCTTCAGCTGCTCCTTCAATTCCTTCAGTTCTGCAGGTGCCATTCTGTAAGGAGGAATAGATATAGGCTGGGTATCTGGCAGCACATCTATTGTAAACTCTATTTCCTGTTCAGGAGGAAGGCCTGGAAGTTCATCTGGAAATACATTAACTACTGGAACTGACTGAAGAATAGGTGCCTCTTCCTTAATATCATGTACGCGAACCAGATGATAAATATACCCCTTCTGAATCATCTTCCTGCCCTTGAGGTATGAAATAAACTTACCCCTCGGCGATGCTGTATTTCCTGCCCATTCTATAACTGGTTCCCCTGGAAATTGGAAGCGGACTACCTTTTTCTGACAGTCAACGTTGGCATAGCAAGAGGCTAACCAATCCATGCCCATAATAACATCGAATTCCGTCATATCCAGTTCTATCAAATCGGCTTTGGTGCAACAGCCACATATAATTACTGAACAATCTCTATATACCTGTCTTGCTATAACAGAATCCTCGACCGGTGTAGCTACCTCGAACGGTTCTATCGGTTCAGGTTTTATCCTAATTTTACTAGCAACCAGGAGGGAGATATATGATAAAGTAGAGCCTGGATCTATCAATGCATACACATCTCGGGAGAAGATCAATAATATACCTGTAACTACATTTGGTGACGCCTCCTGATCCTGTCGGCTGGCCAAGGCATATATGCGGTTCGAGGGACCGCTAGAATCAGAAACTCCGCCACGACCTCTACCGCGGCCTGCTGGTGTCGGTATACCTCGCCCCATAGGGCGCCTAGCTATAGAAGTGGAAGATGAACCAGAAGCTGATCCCGTAGGCTGAGCTGGACCACCGGAACTACCCGCCAACGGACAATATCTCATAATATGGCCTTGGCGGCCACAAGAAAAATAGGCACCCGTAGCACGATAGCACTCCCCTGGGTGAGATCTCCCACAATGAGAACATCGAGGTATGGGTGGCCTCGACTGACTGGAACCTCTGCTCATCTGCGAACCGGAAGCCCTGGAACTCTGGCCTGCTCCTGAGTGCCATGCACCATCGAATCGTCTACCCGTGGACTGTGGATGGGTACTCCGGCCTGGCTGAGAGGGATATCTGCTAAACTGCTGCTGAGGCTACCCGCCTCGAAACTCCCCAGAATAACCGACTGATCTAGCCCTCTTGGGCTGACCTCTATCGCGATCTCTGTCGGGCTGGCGCCCTCTGTGGTGATCCTCCATTCCTTGCGCATATGCCTGAACCCGAGCAATATCCATCCCAGGCTGAGATGCCACCCCCATACAGCTATCAACCAAATAACGATCCAACCCCATCACGTACCGATGCATCATGTCAGCCATATCAGCTACAATGGTGGGCGCATATCTGGCTAGGGAGTAAAACTCTAGGCTATACTCTCGAACACTTCTGCCCCTCTGTCTTAGCTGTAAGAATCTGTCAACCCTCGCTCGCTGCATCTCTGGAGGCAGAAAATGGCCGAGAAAGGCTACTATAAACTCATCCCACACTGCTGGAGGAGCACCCTCGCCTATAGACAGCTCCCAAGACTCATACCAGTTGATAGCTATATCACGACCGGTATGAAGCCAGCTCGACAGACTCGGTCTCAGAAGCTCTGACTAACCTCAGCGTACGCTGCATCTGTCGAATAAAGTCCTGGGGATCCTCCTCGGGCTTTGACCCGTAGAACTCTGGGGGATTACAGGTCAGGAAGTCGCGAACCCTCAAGCTGTCATGTCTATCTGCATAATCACCTCCCTGTCCGTGTCTACGAGCTTGCCCCGCTACTAGTCTAGTCAACAACTGTACTGCATCTCTCATCGTCCTATCCTCCGCTCCTGGCTGAGGAGCTGGAGGCTCGGGCGCTGGAGCCTCTGGAGCTAATGGTGGGGCCGCCTCCTGATCCACAGCGGTAGCGGCTGCTGCTCTAGGACCCCCTGATGATGATGGCGTAGTACAGCCCGCTGACTGGGGCATAATCTCGGGCATAGTCTGGGCACGGGCCTGAGTAACTCTCTGAACCTGACTGGTCTCTCCTGCCACTACTTTGCCCTTCTGGGCAGCTGTCGTCTTCTTTGGAGGCATCACTGTAAGCATAACAATCTGTTAGAAAAGAACCATCCTAATAATACAGCTCTATCGCACGATCTAAGATCGAAGGAAAGGTGACATCCTAAATGTCCTGTAGCTTCCTGTTTATAGATGTGGTGCACAACACACCGATAAACAAGACTCTACTAGACACGGCCTGTAGACATTCCGAGGACGAACCGCTCTGATACCACTTTTGTCACGACCCAACCCCGTGGGCCGTAACTAGTGCCTGAGCTGGGCACCCGTACACACTCACTAACCAGAATCGGCATCCAAATGGCTTATCCAATTACAAAGGCCAGACATCGTCTCAAGCGGTCGCATATAAACGAATATATCACACAAAAGCCGGCAAGGCTGTCATAAAACACATCGCCCCAGAAATACATATATGTATATATATACAAGCCGATAAGGCTGTCACAGTAAATGGGACCGCTTAAGACATAAAGCACATAGACATAACCGAACAGTAACTATTCACAATCCCACATGTATGTCTACAGGCCTCTAATACAGACAACAGAATCATATGACGGGACAAGGCCCCGCCGTACCCCTGAATATATACATACATACATATGTGCAACGAAAGAGTCTATACCAGAATGTGGGCTCCAGAACAAAAGGAGCACTCCAAAAACAGCAGAATAGGTGTACTAAGCTGTCGGGTCACCAGAACGAGCGTCTGTACCTGCGGGCATGAAACGCAGCCCCCGAAGAAAAGGGGTCAGTACGAAATATGTACTGAGTATGTAAAGCATGAAATACAGTAATCAATATCATAACTGAAATAAGAGGTATGGAAAATGAGTACAAAAAAATCAGTATACCAAAAGCTTACTTTTGAAACACAAACAATGCATATCAAAATCATGTATAGGGCTCAGGAACGTGGTCGCCACTCCGACGCTGGCGCCACAACACATCATACTCTAGAAGATTTCATATCTCCGTACAACCCCGAAACACATCATAACATCATAGCACATCATACGCCATAACACATCATAACGTCGTATATAAGCGGCACCCGGCCCTGTAGCGATGGACTCGGGAAACCGTAACACATCATACTACCGAATATAACATAGTGCGCACGAAGACAAACCGGCCCGGGACTCGGCGAAAGATGTAAATACAGTATGCACGAGCAGAGTAGTGAGAAACTATATGGAATTTAAAAACATTATTATTTTAGACTTAGCAAATAAGTAAACTAACCGATCCTCGAGGGTTAAGACGATAGTCATGTGAAATCCTTTCAAAAGTCGTTAGTGTTATACAAAGGTAAGTCTCGGGGACCACGGATGAGTAGCAACCCAATCCGAGCCTGCCTACGAAAGTTACAACCATAATACGCTTTAGAACTCCCTAAGAATGGTTCGGAGCAATCCGAGCTCATCTAAGAAAGTTAGAGACATCATTCGACATAAGACTTTTAAGATTAAAAATTCTTTACTCACATTTATTATCCAATCATACAAAGGGCACAAAAACCATAGCTCGACTATATTAGGAATACTAACATCAAGAAGTGAATAAAAATCGTCGGCATGCTCGGATCTTAAGAATGGAGTTACCCCGAGGCTCGTATCATAGATTACTTGCAACTAGGACATGCCAAAAGAAAGAAAGGTTAGGCTTTACATACCTTGCTCGCTTCCTAAGCTAATCTCCACTCAAGTCTCGGGCTCCCTAAGATCTACAATAACGTCATTAAATACCAAACGTTAGCTACAAGTACTTAGGAATTCAATCCTAAGCTAGTACTTGTCTACAGAAATTTCGGCAGCATTTCCCCTGTAAATACAACCACCCCGAGAATTCAACTCGGCCAAATTTATCAACAACCATACCAACAATCATTTTAAAACGCATTCTAACATTAGTAACCCGCTTTAACGTAATTCAACGGCATTCCGTTTACATTCACTTCAACTACATACAATCAAACCAACACCAATGCTCGCATACTCAAATACTAATCCGAAGTCATTTAAACAAGATTCAAGAACATTTCAAACAATCCGCACAATATTCAAAACAATCCAACCAAAACACTACTTCACCCGAAACCTTCCAAATGCAACAAGAGCAATAACAACACATTTCCTTCTTTCAAATTCATTAACTTCACCAACAATTCACATGCTAGCAACATTATTTTCCATAAATACAAGGAATGGTATTAAAGTCACATTAACTTCTAAAACAACTCTCCAACACTTACAACTTCAACTAGAATCATTAAACTTTCATTTTCATCATAGATTCCATTACAACAACAACCAAAATACTAAGTAAAATTGACTCATTCGCTACTACACCACACAACACCTACACGACCACACACTACATATACACGGCCACAACATAGCATCCATATTTTCATGAATTTCATCCATTTCTACATACTACAACATACACAAATCATCCATAACATATAAAAAGAAGATTAAGCCTTACCTTTTCACCACACCTTTTCACTTGGCTAGGGTTATGAATTTGCAACAAGGAGTGATTTAATTGCTCCAACAACTATCTCACGTTAAAGAGGATCTTCCAATTAGTAGGAATGCTAGAAGAAAATAATTTTTTATCAAGATTTTCAAGGGGGCAACTTTGGCTTGGCTTGGCCGAATGGCCTTCCCTTTTTTTGTCTCCAAGTTTCTTGAATTTTCTTAAGTGATGAAGATGATAAATGAGCTCTATTAGTCATCTTTTATCTATTAATATTGAGCTCCCATGTGGGCCTTGGCCCACCCACCTTGGACGGCCACTTGGCCCATTTGTTCAAGACCATTCTTTTTTTTTTTTTTTTGTATTTTGTAATTCATGAAAAATTATTTTCCTAATTCCAAATTTGCCCTTAGTCTTCCCCAATATTACCATAAACCACCTTGTGAATTTCCCTTTTTACCCCTATCCATTCTTAATATTTCCACATCAATAATTTTCATAAACAACTTGTGTATTAAACAAGGTCAAAATATAGCCTTGCCCTTAACTTCTCGCAATTATCTTGAAACATCCGAATGTACAAAATACGGGATATAACATTTTGTGTACATATTTATGGGCATAGCGGGGTCCTGTCCCGCCTATATGATATGACATACTCTCCTTAGAGGCTCGTAGACATGTATATATGGTTAGATGTGTTTGGCTTTATCGGCCTATATTTTAGAAGCCATTTTGTTAGCCTCGTCGGCTTATGTACATTGCTATGGGCATTGCTATTAATGGTCATATGTATATATGTATTGTTGCCCAATGGAAACAGTATGATTGATGGATAGAAAGTATGATTTAATATGTGGCTCACCTAGATATAAATGTAACGGTATGTTAAGAGGTGCCCGGGTGGGCTAGCACCGAGTGCCCATCGTGGCCCTCTGGTTGGGTCGTGACAAAGAGACATAGCAGAATTTGTTGCTGAGTGTCCAAATTATCAGCAGGTCAAAATAGAACACCAGAGGTCTATTGCTAGCTATGGAGATTCCGACATGGAAGTGGGAGGTAATTAATATGGACTTTATTACAGGATTTCCCCGTACTCGGCAGAAGTGTGATTCGATGTGGGCCATAGTTGATAGGCTTACAAAGTCAGCCCATTTTCAGCCAGTCAGAACTACTTATGCAGCCGAGGATTACACGAAGCTTTATCTTAAGGAGATTGTGCGACTTTATGGTGTTCCCGCGACCATTATCTCAAATAGGGGAACACAGTTTACAGCTAATTTCTGGAAGTCTTTTCAGAATGGATTGGGGACTCAGGTGAGTATTAGTACTGTGTTTCATACGCAGACAGATGGACAAGCGGAGCGTACCATACGAACACTTGAGAATATGTTGAGAGCTTGTGTGATTGCCTTCTAAGGTAGATGGAATTATCATTTGCCTCTTATCGAGTTTTCCTATAACAACAGTTACCATTCCAGTATTCAGATTGCCCCTTATGAGGCCTTATATGGGCAGAGATGTAGATCGCCCATAGGATGGTTTGATGTCGGGGAGAATCAGTTAGTAGGCCCAGACTTAATCCAGCAAGCAGTTGATAAGGTGAAAGTGATTCGAGAAAGATTGCTAACAGCTCAGAGTCAACAGAAATCCTATGCGGATAATCAGCGACGTAAGCTAGAGTTTGGGATAGGCGATTGGGTGTTCCTGAAAGTTTCGCCTATGAACGGGGTGATAAAGTTTGGCAAGAAGGGTATGTTGAGCCCTTGATATATTGGGCCATATAAGATCATTCGCACTGTGGGCACGGTGGCATATGAGATAGAATTTCCTTCTGAGTTAGAGTCGGTACATCCGCTATTTCATGTGTCTATGCTTCGTAAATGTATCGGAGATCCTTCCAGAGTTGTACCAGCGGATGATATCCAGGTGACCAAGCAGTTATCATACGAAGAGGATCCGGTGGCTATATTGGACAGGCAAGTTCTTCAGTTACGAACATAGAATGTAGCTTCAGTTAATGTTTTATGGAGGAATAAGAATGTCGAGGAGGTGACTTGGGGAACAGAAGAGGCAATGAAGATTAAGTACCCGCATTTTTTTCCAGTAGTACAAAAGGTTCAATTTGAGGCATCATCACCCCAGGTATTATTCCATTTTCAATTATCATGATTGGTCGTGTGGGGCCATGGTATTGTAAGTTGTAATATGTGGCCCTGTGTGGCATCGTTTGGGTTGCTGTGTGCAGGTTGGATGGGTATATGTACAGGGAAAACTCTGATAAAATTTGTATATCCCATGTTTGTTTGAACATTCGGGGATGAACGTTCCTAAGAGGAGGGAGAATGTTACGCCTCTCGTTCTCGTCATAGTAGAACCTATAGTTACATTGCCCGGTATGCCTTTAGAATTAAGACTCGTGTCCGAATTTTGGAGATAGAAAGTACCTTACCCCATGTATAAGGTACTAATAGGTATTCCGGGAAATTTACAGAGTTAAAAATTGAAAGAATCGAATCGACGCGATCTGAGCTGTATCTGAGAAAATCTGCGACACCAGTCATCGTCGACAGGTCTTCGACATAGTCGATGGACCGTCGTTGTGCGGTGTCATAGGGTTCCACATCCTGGAAATATGCAGGCATAGATCGACGGGCAAGTCGACGGACCGTCGACACCTCAACGGGTCGTCGACCCGTCCGTCGAACCGCACCGCTGGGGCATTTTAATTCCAAGTATAAATATGTATTTCACGGCCTTATTTCTCATTTTCATCCATTCCAAATCAGAGAAACTCTAATATTTTCTCTCTCGACATTTTCCATCATTTTTAGTGAAGATTTGGTAAGATCTGAGCCCCATGGACCCGTGCTTGTCAAGAAGAAGGTTGTTTCTAGGGTTTCTTCGAGTTGTGGAGCTTAGGGAGTTGGAGTTGAAGTTGATCTTTGGAATCTTAGACCCCTCATGGTATGCAAATGATTTCTACCCTTATATTTAAGTTGATTACCGAGAGTTTTAGTGGTTTTAAGCAAAGAGAGGGAATCTGTCGAAGTGGTAAGGATTGTTAAGCTTATAAGGGAAATGTTGCCCATAATCTATCAAGCTCTATTCATCTTTAAAATGATTAGTAAGCGAGGTAAATCGCCTAATTTAGGCCTACGTTATCTTGATATTAGACCTACAAGTTCGAGAGGTAGAAGTTGGACAATTGGGTATACTTCAAGGTATGTTATGGCTATCATTTCCTTCTTTTGGCATGATCTTACGATATGAACCGACAAACGAGTAAGCGAGCTTTCATATTACTATATTCTTAGAAGCATTAGGAGTACTCCAGTCTTTGATGATTCATGTACCCCGTTTATGATTGCTCCTTCTGTTCACGGGTCCAGTCTTATGTATACAGTTATTCATGCATTACATATATATATATATATATATTGACCCGTGACCAGAAGGCGTTATATATGCAAGTATTATATGTATATGGGGTATGGAAAATGGGTAGGCGTTATATACGCATTACCACCTGATCAGCTAGTGCACCTTGATGATGATATATGGATCGGGTCATACATTCCTCGGCATCATTATTATTATTATAGGGTATATGGATCGGGTCGATGTTCCTCGGCATTACTAATATATGGGATATGGATCGGGCTGAACGTTCCTCAGCACTATGACCTATATTTATGTATATGAGCATGATTACCATTGAGAGCATGCATATTATGTGCCCACAGAGGCAATGTCAGTTATACAGATTTATGGAGATACACACAGATACTAGTTCATACAAGTACATACATACAGTTATTTCATCTTATGAGTTCGGACTTTATTCATGATTCTTATAATATATATATATATATATATATATATATATATATATATACTTGATTGTTCTTATGCCTTTCATTCTCAGTACATTATCCATACTGACACCCGGTTGCTCGGGGGGCTGCGTACATGCCCGCAGGTTCAGGTAGACCGGCAGGTGGCACAGTTTAGTAGGACTTCTATCCAGCAGTGGTCAGTGCGCTTCATTGATTCGGAGTTGCAGTCTATTTTGGTATGCTAGCCCTTTTGAGATGTATATGCTTATGGGTATGATGGGGCCCTGTCCAGTTTTTTCTATAGCTTTCATTCCAGTAAAGGTCTGTAAATAGTTGTATGTATTAGCCAGGTGATGTAGCCTTGTCGGCTCCCATTCTTTTGTGTACAGTATATTTAGCGGCCTAGCTGGCTTGCACTGTTTTTCAGTATATATGTGTATGTATAGTTTGTACAGAGTTTATGATGTTATCCTTTCATGAGGTAGTATGAGATCAGTTTATGCCATTCATCGCCCCTTGATGTTCAGTATGGTTCAGATATATGTTTAGGGGTGTTTGGTCGTTAGAGGTCTGACACTCATCACGACTCATCAGTTTGGGTCGTGACAGAAGTGGTATCAAAGCAGTTCCGTCCTAATGTTGCCTAGAGACCGTGTTTATTAGTGTCTTGTTTATGGGCATGTTGTACACCACACTTATAAACAGGAGGCTGCATGACATTTAGGATGATGTCGTTCTTTCTCTCTTAGATTGTGCGATAAAGCCATGTGTTAAGCGTTCGCTTTTTGATGAATTGTTCTGATTTGAGCGATGCCCCGCATGAAAGCTACAGCTGCCCCGAAGGGCAAGAGAGCGACAGGTGAGGCCACTAGCCGCACTCGGCAGGCTACGAGGGCTCAAGATGAGATTCAAAGTAAGGGGTCGTCGGAGACATCGCATACCCCGCCTCCAGGACCTGCCCCAGTTCCTCAGCCGGATGCACCGGGCCAGGATGTGCGGGATGTTATACCGTTATTGACCAGATTATTAGTCACCCAGGCTCAGCGGTAGGGAGTTGGTGTTGACAAGGAAAATAGGACTGGTAGTTCGAGGGTTAAGACCTTCCTTGGGTTAGGTCCTCTAGAGTTTTCCATGATAAAGCTAAATATGGACCCCCCAGGATTTTATTGATGGTATGCAGCGGACCTTGAGGGTTATGCACGCGGATGAGGTCGAGTCTGTGGAGTTGGCTTCGTATAGGCTTCGTGATATTGCGGTACAGTGGTATCAGACTTCGGAGTTATCTAAGGGAGAGAATGCCCCTCCACCAGTTTGGCAAGAGTTCTCAGATGCTTTTATTCACCATTATCTACCTCCTGAGGTCAGACGAGCCTGAGCAGATAGATTTCTGCGTATTGAGCAGGGCAGTATGAGTGTCCAAGAGTATTGCATGTATTTTGATTCTATGGCCAGATATGCTCCAGCCATGGTGGCTGAGATGGAGGATAAGGATCATCGTTTTATGGCCGGTCTAGGGCTGCATTTGATAGATGTTTGTACGACTTCTGCATTACAGCCAGGCATGGATATCTCCCATATACAGGCATATGCACAGAATCTGTAAGATCGCAAGCGTCAGAGGAGGACAGATCGTGACCGTGAACGGGGCCATGGCAAGAGGGCCAGGACTTTAGAGATCGGGATGAGTCTAGGGGAGGACAGAGACCGCAGTATCCCCGATATCCATTCCATTCAGTAGGGAGTGCACCTCCACAGTTTTCAGGTCCGAGGTTTGATCAGTCTTCTTATTCTGGAGCGAGCCAGAGTTCTAGAGCATCAGGCAGTACAGACCGGAGCCAGACCAGATGAGGCCCCTTTTGCTGCGGTGTGCCCAGTGTGGCAAGTTATATGCCAGTCAGTGTTGGCTGGGCTCAAATGTTTGTTATGTTTGTGGCCAACAAGGTCATAGGATGTGGCAGTGTTCGATGAGAGAGAGTGGCGGTTTGGTTTAGCCCACAGGGTCTGTGGATGGTTTTTCTTCTGTGGTGCATCCGTCAGGGTTAGTTTCTTAGCCAGCAGCAGGACGAGGTAGAGAGAGGAGTGGAACATCCAGTTCGAGCGGTCCTCAGCACCGCGTATATGCACTAGCTGGTAGACAAGATCGTGAGACATCCCCTGATGTTGTTACAGGTATATAATCAGTCTCCTCCTATGATTTGTATGCACTGATTGACCCAGGTTTCACTTTATCGTATGTTACGCCCTTTGTTACCGGAAAGTTTGGGATAGAGCCTGAGTTGATTAAACTTTTGAGGTGTCTACGCCAATTTTTGATCGGGTTATAGCTAGGCGAGTATATCGGGGCTGTGTTGTTATAGTTTTTTTACCGCCACACTGTAGCAGATTTGATTGAGTTAGATATGATTGATTTCAATGTTATTATGGGAATTCACTAGTTGGCTTCTTATTGTGCTAATGTTGATTGTTGAGCAAAGATGGTTCGATTTCAGTTCCCAGGCAAGCCAGTCTTAGAGTGGAAGGGCAAAGCTGCTTCACCTAGGGTAGGTTTACTTTTTACCTTAAAGCAATGAAGATGATTAGAAAAGGGTACATCTATCACCTGGTTCGGGTCCAGGATGTGCAAGCAGAGTCACCGACCCTTTATTCTGTTCCTGTGGTTAATGAGTTTCCAGAAGTGTTTCCAGATGAGCTTCCAGGCATTCCCCCAGAGAGGGAGATTGATTTTGCCATTGACCTATTGCCAGATACTCAGCCAATATATATTCCTCCTTATAGGATGGCACCTGTGGAGTTGAAAGAATTGAAGGAGCAGGTGAAGGATTTGCTTCAGAATGGCTTTATTTGGCCCAGCACATCACCGTAGGGAGCACCAATATTATTTGTAAGAAAAAAGGATGGCTCTTTGCAAATGTGTATTGATTATAGGCAATTGAATAAAGTGACTGTAAGGAATAAGTATCCGCTCCCGAGAATCGATGATTATTCGATCAGTTGCAAGGCGCCAAATATTTCTCGAAGATAGACTTGAGATCGGGGTACCACCAGGTTAGGGTGAAGGAGGAAGTCATTTCGAAGACGGCATTCCGGACTAAATATGGCCACTATGAGTTTCATGTTATGTCGTTCGGGCTAACTAATGCCCCAGCCATATTCATGGATTTGATGAATCGTGTATTCATGCCCTTTATAGATTTGTTCGTGATTGTGTTTATAGATGATATTCTGGTTTATTCGCCGTCAGAGGCTGATCATGCAAAACATCTATGAACAGTGCTTGGAATTCTTCGAGGTAGAGAGTGGTATGCCAAGTTATGGGGGAAGCACATCACTCTCGCTATTCTATTCACCCAGGCTTAACAAAGATGTACCATGATCTCAAGGAAGTTTATTGGTGGGATGGTCTGAAAAGAGACATAGCAGAATTTGTTGCTCAGTGTCCAAATTGTCAGCAGGTCAAAACAGAACACCAGTAGCCCGGAGGTCTATTGCAGGCTATGGAGATTCCGACATGGAAGTGGGAGGTAATTAATATGGACTTTATTACAGGGTTTCCCCGTACTCGGTGGAAGTGTGATTCGATGTGGGCCATAGTTGATAGGCTTACAAAGTCATCCCATTTTCTGCCTATCAGAACTACTTATGCAGCCAAGGATTATGCGAAGTTTTATCTTAAGGAGATTGTGCGACTATATGGTGTTCCCGCGACCATTATCTCAGATAGGGGAACGCAATTTACAGCTAATTTTTGGAAGTCTTTTCAGACTGGATTGGGGACTCAGGTGAGTCTTAGTACTATGTTTCATCTGCAAACAGATGGACAAACGGAGCGTACCATACGAACACTTGAGGATATGTTGAGAGCTTGTGTGATTACCTTCCAAGGTAGCTGGGATGATCATTTGCCTCTTATCAAGTTTGACTATAACAACAGTTACCATTCCAGTATTCAGATGGCCCCTTATGAGGCCTTATATGGGTAGAGATGTAGATCGCCCATAGGATGGTTTGATGTCGGGGAGAATCAGTTAGTAGGCCCAGACTTAATCCAGCAAGCAGCTGATAAGGTGAAAGTGATTCGAGAAAGATTGCTAACAGCTCAGAGTCAACAAAAATTCTATGCGGATAATCGGCGACGTAAGATAGAGTTTGGGATAGGCGATTGGGTGTTCCTGAAAGTTTCGCCTATGAACGGGGTGATAAAGTTTGGCAAGAAGGGTAAGTTGAGCCCTTGATATATTGGGCCATATAAGATCATTCGCAATGTGGGCACGGTGGCATATGCGATAGAATTGCCTTCTGAGTTAGAGTCGGTACATCTGCTATTTCATGTGTCTATGCTTCGTAAATGTTACACCTCGGAAAAGTCCCCGTACATGTACAAGGAATAGAACGCCAAGGTTATGAGTGTGGGGTGTTTTACTAAGCAAGGGGTTATGATTCGTGAATTTTTGGAAATGAAAAAGTTATGGAATTTTATTCAGCACAGTGGTCGTGAAGTGGTATACGGCCCGTAAACTGGTTTACGGACCGTAAACCTCGATCGTAAACTGCAATATTCTTCAGCCAACTTCTCTGTTTTGCACATGCTTAAATACGACCAGGGAGGACGGCTCGTGAACCAGTTTACGGCTCGTAAACTGTGGTTTACGACCACTGTTCACCCCGACTGGAATTCATTAAAGACCAGATTTTGAATTAATAAAAGGGATCAAGGCTTCATTTTATTTCATTGTGCATCTACACCATTCAAGAACACTCTAGAAGCTCTCTAAATATTCATCCACAAAATTCAAGAGATCAAAGGGGAACCAAGATCATCAACATCTAATTCATGAAAGCAAGTGCATGAGACTCTATTGGAAGTCATCTTCTTCAAGAAATCTCAAAAGGGTTGAAATAGGGTTTTGGTATAAAAAGAGTATTGTTGCTCAAGGCTTGTTCCACCATCATCCAAGGTATGTTTCATGACTATACCATATGGTTCAAGGTATTGGAAGGCTTAGATACTTGAAATATATAAGAACATAGAAAATGGGCCTTGTATGGGTAAATAGTGGCACAATTGAATAGTAGATTGAATGGTGTCATGAATGTTGATAAGCTACGGTTGTGAATATGTTATAAATAACGTCTAGACCATGAAATAAGTATTATATACGAGAAAACGTGATAACGCGCTATAACCATGAATGTGGAGAAATTGGAGGAAAATGGTAGATTTTTCTCAAAGTGTATCAGTGATGATTGTTGAAAGTAATATTGGGAGTGTCGTTACGAATGTATGGGAGTGGAAATGAAACATGGGGAAAGTATTAGAAATGAAGGGAGTGCTGCCCAATTTTCCTTAGAAATGGTAGTCCGTTCTTGTAATTACTTAGCTAACGACGACATGAATTCTCTTGAAGGTATACGAGTGCATTAAGGGAGAACGAGCAAGCAATAAGAATTGTAAGCGTCGAAGGTATGTGAGGCTATTCCCTTTCTTTCAAAGGCATGATCCCTAGCTTACGATTTCATAAATGCTCCCATATTTTCCTTGCTATCAAAGGTTAAATAATCTAAGATTCCGAAGCACGATTTCCTTCTTGATATTTCATAAATGTTTTCCAAAGTACTCCTATTTTCCAAACCAAAGGTTGCGATTATGTGAGCGTTATGATAACGACCGTGGATATTGTTTTCAATAACAATTATGATGTCAAAAGTTAAAGTATTATTATGCTGACCATGATGAGAGCAAATCTTATGTTTAAAAGTTTCAAGTTTATGATTTCAAGGACTATATGAGAACGTCGAGCTATTTACTGATTTCTCAATTTATTCATGGATGGTGACTTTATTTCTAAATCTTCCAAAGTATATGAATGGATGCCTTATAAAATTCATGATTTTATTCTATGCTTTCTTTTAATTCTATTCTTCATTGATAGTCTCGCCTTATAATAATTGCTCATTCAAGGCGAGACAAAGCGACGATGATTACTCCATAACACAATCGGAGGCTTTCGACCTTACGTCACTCCAACGTACTTACAGCTTTTCCTTGGGCCCTCCAGCATGCCATGTATATTATGTATGTATATATATATGATATGAAAATGTTTTTAGGGGAAAGGGGGAAAGGGGAGGCGCTATAGACGCATAGCTACCTGTACAGTTGGCATATCATGATTCCATCCCGGACGCGGGATGCCCGGACGCGGGATATATGGGTTATGGATCGGGCCGTACGTTCCTCGGCACTAACTTATTATATTTATGGATCGGGCCGTACGTTCCTCGGCACCAACATATGATGACATATGGATCGGGCTGCGCGTTCCGCAGCAATTTACTATATGATGCTTTATGAGTATGCATGCATGGATCCGCCTTAAGAGGCAAGCAATTATCGACTATCTCCTTGTTCTTACTTTACTTTACTTTCTTATTCTTACTTTATTTCTTGATGTATGCCTCTCATACTCAGTACAATGTTCGTACTGACATCCTTTTCTTTGGATGCTGTGTTCATGCCCACAGGTAGACGGGAAAGCGGCCCAGACTGATAGGAGTCACTAGCCGAGCTGAAGAGCACTCCATCTTCCGGAGGTGCTAATTGGTTGTTCCTTTTGTGTATATATTTGTATGTCACTCAATAGAGGCTCATAGATGCTCGGTGTGGGTTGTGTGGTTCCACAACATGGGTAGTACGCATGTGTATAAGTATATTGAAATATGTTTTTGTATCAACGCGTTATATTTTTGTAATGAAAAACAAATCCTCTTTTTAAAGTTAACCGGTAATAGATGAATGATTGTTAAATGGCTTAGGTAATGATAGTACGAGCGGTGCTCGGTGGTTAGTCCCGGGTACCCGTCGCGGCCCCTAGCCGGGTCGTGACAGAAGTGGTATCAGAGCAGTTCGTCCTAGGAAGTGTCTACGAGCTGTGTCTAGTATAGTCTTGTTTATCGGTGTGTTGTGCACCACATCTATAAACAGGAGGCTACCGGGCATTTAGGAAACATGACCATCTTTCTTCTTGATAGATCGTGCGATAGAGCTGTGTTATAAGACTATCTCTCCCCTAACGGTGCGTTGTCATTTCAGCAGAACCGATGAAGGGAAAAGCTACGACGGCCCAGAAGGGAAAGATGGTGGTTGAAGAAGGGCTTGAACGAGAGCCGTCTACGGATATGGAGGAGGGTGAACCCCAGAATAACGCCCCACTTCAATTTTCCCATACCTCGCCCACTTTTAAGGATCAGAGGGAAGCCTCGGGCTTAGCTCCAGTACCCCATGTTCCTTCACAAGATACCGCGGGCCAAGAGATGAGACAGGCCATTCTTTTACTGACTCAATTGGTAGCCGCTCAGACTCAGCGGCAGAATGCGAGTCACGATGACAGGGGTTGGAGAAAGGGAGTTAATTCCTTTGGGTCTGACCGTGAGATTAGAGATGCGCCTCCACAGTTTCCCAGACCCAATTTTGATGGACCTGCTTATTCAAGGTCATCCCAGAGTCTCAGAGTTTCTCGTTCTCGGGTTCAGGGTGATTCCGGTCAGAAGAGGTCACCAGTACCACGATGTATTCAGTGTCGCAGGTTACATTGGGGACCGTGTCGTCGGGGCTCCGATGTTTGTTATGCCTGTGCTAGGCCAGGCCATTTAAAGCGAAATTGTCCATCGCTACGTGGTAAAAGTGAGGTTCGGACTACGGGAATGGTAACGAGCTCTTCATCATCGACACACCCTCCAAGGTCAGGGCCACAGGGGCTAGTAAGCAGTGGTAGAGACCGAAGAACGCCTAGTCCAAGCGGATCGCAGCATCATACCCAGGCGTTAGCTGAACGACGGGATCATGAGTCTTCCCCTGATATTACTCCAGGTATATTGTTAGCACCTTTTTATGATTAATGCAAACACATGTGCAGGTAATCCATATGGTAAATGCTATATGACTGACTAAAAAGGATAACAGGTTAAGTATGCCTACTTTGTGAGGCTATCCTATGTTATGAGCACGTAACGGGGACTGTAATGTAAAGTATAATGAGGAAATGCCTAAGGGCATATTAAGCTTTATATGAATGCAAGCGTGAAACCAGCAAGCGAACCAGGGAACAGTAAATGAGAAAGCTTGAAGGACCTTGATAGGGAAAACTCAGCGCAGGAATTCTTCAACGATCGAGACTATCGACAGAAAAAAAGGGAAGTCAAAGGGAATCAAAGTGAAGGGACATAGCAGAGTAGCAGAAGTCGTGCTTGGCATAATTAAGGGTATGGATGATATCTCTAGTGGGTGTAAAATATTAAGACTGCGGTAAGGATAAATAAGGAAAGTAGGATAATTAGTAGGAGGAAGGTCGACGCGATAGGAGCGAGATGGGGGAGGATCAGGACGGATAGAATTAGTTCAGGCAGCAAGGGACGGATTGACACAGGTGGTGTATCCTAAAGAATAAAGTGGTACTCAGTTAAGAATATGGTTCCTCATGTGAAGAGTCAAGGATGATTATTAAGTGGGAGGAGATAAGATAGCAAAGAGGAAATGTACAAAGTACGAGTGCCTAAAGAATAGTGGTGTGGTAGTTAAAGGAGAACATATCTCCTACAAATATCCCATACCAAGTTAGAACGAGTGAAGTGAATGAGGTAAAGAGTTGAAGAGGAAAGGATGATCATGAGTTATGGGTCTACTGTACGACGATGAAGAGATGAAGTAGAGTGATAACTAATAATGATAGTGGTACAATGCGGAGATGAAATCGGTTCCAAGCGCAAACAAGAGTAAGAGAATAAGGAGGCACGGGGCGTATTAGCGGCGTAAGAGACCTAGGTCCTAGAGAAACGAAGGTGGCGTTACGAACAAATTTTGAGTGCCAGAGAAGAGGGAAGTGACACTAGATGGGTGGCATGGATGGCTAGACCTACTATTAATGTAAGCGTCCCTATGGGGCAGGAAGTTGTTAAGTGGAGCGGATGTAGATATAAACTCATAACTATTGGATGGGCTAGGTAAAATACATTTTTGTTCGGGTCGCTATATCGGGCGCGTTATTTGGTCACAAGACTATAAGGTGAGTACGCTAAGACTTCACACATAAATTGCTATAGCCGTAGATTATGGGGAACGGTATGAGTAAGATGTAGTGTGGACAGAAGTACGTGAAATTAAGATTTACAGGTACGAGTAAAACCCTTAAAAGGGGGGGGGGGGAGCGAAGAGAGAAGATACCAGAGTGAAGGTTGAAGTGACGAACCCTATGGGAGTGTATTGACTAAAAGCGGTAGAATAAGGACACGCAAAAGCAAGAAGAAGGAGGAAGAAGAAGAGCTGTGGGTCGGCAAAGATGGAAAAACACTGGTGACGGGCAGAGGTGGACTCACAATTCTCTAAGATTATACCACCTCATCGTCCCTCTAAATTATAAATCTCAGCTGAATCTGTAGCGAAGTATAAGGCCAATCTGTGAGACGTTGTGTCCCATAAGGTCCCAAGTGGCGCAAAACGAGGAACAAAATTGTGAAACTCTGATTGCACGACATGGTTGGAGGAGAGTTGAAATCAGTTTAGGGAGTACTGATTTGTTACTATTACTCTTCCAGCAGAATGGAAACTCTCGTTTCTCTGTCCTTATATTGATTTAATGACTTTCGGGATTGAATACTCTTTTAGCCCAAAGAAAATATAACCCCGGAGAATGTTGTGAATATAGTGGGTGACGGTAGCCCCAAGAAGAAGGCATGCAGGCCTGAGACACAGAATAATTCATGATATTAACATAGGTCTTATTGTAAAGTTATCCCGTTCCCGAGGTAAGGGCGTTAGCGAAAAGGGCATTGAGAAGGGTATTGACACCTAGATGAATATGACCGTGGATACGGCATACAGATGAATACGACTATGAATGCGAAGATAGACAAGGATGCAGGTATACGGATGGATAGCTACGAATGAGAAACGCGCAAAAAGAGTATGTACTTCGTAGATGTTTACGCGTCGCCAATGAGACCAAGTGAAAACTTAGGAGAAGAGTAAGAGGTAAAGTAAGGGTGAGAGAGTCATGATGCCCAGGGTAAGTTAAAGGAGGGTATGTGGTAAACGGAACTGAAATGTCGAGTTGGAAATTGCTGTGAGAGACAAATGGAATAATTGCTTGGAGCATAGTATAAGTACAGGTTACCTACTCACCATAGAAGCCCGAGGATATGACAACCTACGAGAGCGATAGAATCACGGAATAAAGGGGGAGTTAGGTTCCGATGCATTCGATCCGATAAGTTCGTATGCAACAAGCAAGGTAGCTTATAAATATGTTAGAACTCCCACTAGGATCATGTCAATAAAATGACGCTCAAATGACAAGAAAGTTGATGTATGAGAAAGTACCCTTTGCCACATTAGATAGGTAAGTGCGAGGACTTCGAAAACGGAGGTGGCTTAAACCAGAGTTTGGTGGCAAAAGCAATACTCGGGAAGAAATACTAGGGAAACCAGAGTGAATGCGCAAGCCAAGTATCAGCACCTAGTCGAATTTCCAGGAAGAGTTCATGATGGTATGTATGTTTTAATTTTATGTTTTTGGTCGCGTGTGGCCATAAATGTGTTAATATTGTAATATAGCCCTGTGAAGCGAAGATATTATGGGTTGTTGTAATGGAAAGGTAGTGTCCAAATTACGAACACTTGAGGATATGTTGAGAGCTTGTGTGATTGCCTTCCAAGGTAGCTGGGATGATCATTTGCCTCTTATCAAGTTTGACTATAACAACAGTTACCATTCCAGTATTCAGATTGCCCCTTATGAGGCCTTATATGGGTAGAGATGTAGATCGCCCATAGGATGGTTTGATGTCGGGGAGAATCAGTTAGTAGGCCCAGACTTAATCCAGCAAGCAGCTGATAAGGTGAAAGTGATTCGAGAAAGATTGCTAACAGCTCAGAGTCAACAGAAATCCTATGCGGATAATCGGCGACGTAAGATAGAGTTTGGGATAGGCGATTGGGTGTTCCTGAAAGTTTCGCCTATGAACGGGGTGATAAAGTTTGGCAAGAAGGGTAAGTTGAGCCCTTGATATATTGGGCCATATAAGATCATTCGCAATGTGGGCACGGTGGCATATGCGATAGAATTGCCTTCTGAGTTAGAGTCGGTACATCTGTTATTTCATGTGTCTATGCTTCGTAAATGTTACACCTCGGAAAAGTCCCCGTACATGTACAAGGAATAGAACGACAAGGGTATGAGTGTGGGGTGTTTTACTAAGCAAGGGGTTATGATTCGTGAATTTTTGGAAATGAAAAAGTTATGGAATTTTATTCAGCACAGTGGTCGTGAAGTGGTATACGGCCCGTAAACTGGTTTACGGACCGTAAACCTCGATCGTAAACTGCAATATTCTTCAGCCAACTTCTCTGTTTTGGACATGCTTAAATACGACCAGGGAGGACGGCTCGTGAACCAATTTACGGCTCGTAAACTGTGGTTTACGACCACTGTTCACCCCGACTGGAATTCATTAAAGACCAGATTTTGAATTAATAAAAGGGACCAAGGCTTCATTTTATTTCATTGTGCATCTACACCATTCAAGAACACTCTAGAAGCTCTCTAAATATTCATCCACAAAATTCAAGAGATCAAAGGGGAACCAAGATCATCAACATCTAATTCATGAAAGCAAGTGCATGAGACTCTATTGGAAGTCATCTTCTTCAAGAAATCTCAAAAGGGTTGAAATAGGGTTTTGGTATAAAAAGAGTATTGTTGCTCAAGGCTTGTTCCACCATCATCCAAGGTATGTTTCATGACTATACCATATGGTTCAAGGTATTGGAAGGCTTAGATACTTGAAATATATAAGAACATAGAAAATGGGCCTTGTATGGGTAAATAGTGGCATAATTGAATAGTAGATTGAATGGAGTCATGAATGTTGATAAGCTACGGTTGTGAATATGTTATAAATAACGTCTATTGCATGAAATAAGTATTATATACGAGAAAACGTGATAACGCGCTATAACCATGAATGTGGAGAAATTGGAGGAAAATGGTAGATTTTTCTCAAAGTGTATCAGTGATGATTGTTGAAAGTAATATTGGGAGTGTCGTTACGAATGTATGAGAGTGGAAATGAAACATGGGGAAAGTATTAGAAATGAAGGGAGTGCTGCCCAATTTTCCTTAGAAATGGTAGTCCGTTCTTGTAATTACTTAGCTAACGACGACATGAATTCTCTTGAAGGTATACGAGTGCATTAAGGGAGAACGAGCAAGCAATAAGAATTGTAAGCATCGAAGGTATGTGAGGCTATTCCCTTTCTTTCAAAGGCATGATCCCTAGCCTACGATTTCATAAATTCTCCCATATTTTCCTTGCTATCAAAGGTTAAATAATCTAAGATTCTGAAGCACGATTTCCTTCTTGATATTTCATAAATGTTTTCCAAAGTACTCCTATTTTCCAAACCAAAGGTTGCGATTAAGTGAGCGTTACGATAACGACCGTGGATATTGTTTTCAATAACAATGATGATGTCAAAAGTGAAAGTATTATTATGCTGACCATGATGAGAGCAAATATTATGTTTAAAAGTTTCAATTTTATGATTTCAAGGACTATATGAGAACGTCGAGCTATTTACTGATTTCTCAATTTATTCATGGATGGTGACTTTATTTCTAAATCTTCCAAAGTATATGAATGGATGCCTTATGAAATTCATGATTTTATTCTATGCTTTCTTTTAATTCTATTCTTCATTGATAGTCTCTCCTTATAATAATTGCTCCTTCAAGGCGAGACAAAGCGACGATGATTACTCCATAACACAATCGGAGGCTTTCGACCTTACGTCACTCCAACGTACTTACAGCTTTTCCTTGGGCCCTCCAGCATGCCATGTATATTATGTATGTATATATATATGATATGAAAATGTTTTCAGGGGAAAGGGGGAAAGGGGAGGCGCTATAGACGCATAGCTACCTGTACAGCTGGCATATCATGATTCCATCCCGGACGCGGGATATATGGGTTATGGATCGGGCCGTACGTTCCTCGGCACTAACTTATTATATTTATGGATCGGGCCGTACGTTCCTCGGCACTAACATATGATGACATATGGATCGGGCTGCGCGTTCTGCAGCAATTTACTATATGATGCTTTATGAGTATGCATGCATGGATCCGCCTTAAGAGGCAAGCAGTTATCGATTATCTCCTTGTTCTTACTTTACTTTACTTTCATATTCTTACTTTATTTCTTGATGTATGCCTCTCATACTCAGTACAATGTTCGTACTGACATCCTTTTCTTTGGATGCTGTGTTCATGCCCACAGGTAGACGGGAAAGCGGCCCAGACTGATAGGAGTCACTAGCCGAGCTGAAGAGCACTCCATCTTCCGGAGGTGCTAATTGGTTGTTCCTTTTGTGTATATATTTGTATGTCACTCAATAGAGGCTCATAGATGCTCGGTGTGGGTTGTGTGGTTCCACAACATGGGTAGTACGCATGTGTATAAGTATATTGAAATATGTTTTTGTATCAACGCGTTATATTTTTGTAATGAAAAACAAATCCTCTTTTTAAAGTTAACCGGTAATAGATGAATGATTGTTAAATGGGTTAGGTAATGATAGTACGAGCGTTGCTCGGTGGTTAGTCCCGGGTACCCGTCGCGGCCCCTAGCCGGGTCGTGACAGTAAATGTATCGGAGATCCTTCCAGAGTTGTACCAGTGGATGATATCCAGGTGACCAAGCAGTTATCATACGAAGAGGTTCCAGTGGCTATATTGGACAGGCAAGTTCTTCAGTTACGAACCAAAAATGTAGCTTCAGTTAAGGTTTTATGGAGGAATAAGAATGTTGAGGAGGTGACTTGGGGAACAGAAGAGGCAATGAAGATTAAGTACCCGCATTTGTTTCCAGCAGTAGAAAAGGTTCAGCCTGAGGCATCATCACCCTAGGTATTATTCCATTTTCAATTATCGTGATTGGTCGTGTGGGGCCATGGTATTGTAAGTTGTAATATGTGGCCCTGTGTGGCATCGTTTGGGTTGCTGTGTGCAGGTTGGATGGGTATACGTACAGGGAAAACTCTGACAAAATTTTTATAGCCCATGTTTGTTTAAACATTCGAGGATGAACGTTCCTAAGAGGGAGGAGAATGTTACGCCTCTCGTTCTCGTCATAGTAGAACCTATGGTTTCATAGTCCGGTATGCCCTTAAAATTGAGAATCGTGTCCGAATTTTTGAGATAGAAAGTACCTTACCCCGTGTATAAGGAACCAATAGATATTCCTGGCAATTTACAGAGTTAGAAGTTAAACGAATTGAATCGACGCGATCTGAGCTGAACCTGAGAAAATCTGCGACACCAGACATCGTCGACGGGTCGTCGACATAGTCGACGGACCATCGTTGTGCCGCGTCAATAGGGTTTTACAGCCTGGAAATCTGCAGGCGCAGATCGACGGGCAAGTCGACGGGTCGTCGACCCGGCCGTCGAACCGCACCGCTGGGGCTTTTTAATTCCAAGTATAAATATGTATTTCACGACATTATTTCTTATTTTCCTCCATTCCAAATCATAGAAACCCTAATATTTTCCCTCTCGACATTTTCCATCATTTTTAGTGGAGATTTTGTAAGATCTGAGCCCCGTGGACCCCTGCTTGTCAAGAAGAAGGTTGTTTCTAGGGCTTCTTCCAGTTGTGGAGCTTAGGGAGTTGGAGTTGAAGTGGATCTTCGGAATCTTATACCCCTCAAGGTATGTAAATTATTTATACCCTTATATTTAAGTTGATTACAGAGAGTTTTAGTGGTTTTAAACGAAGAGAGGGTATTTGTGGAAGTAGTAAGTTGATGAAGGTTAAGGTAGTGATTTGAGGCTATTTTAAGAGATGATTGGGGATAAACTTTAGTATATATTTATATATAAATTTTGTTATTGTTGTTGTGGTTGATGTTGGATTGAATGGGAAGTTTAAGGGTTGTTAAGCTTATAAGGGAAATGTTGCTCATAATCTGTCAAGCTCTATTCGTGTTTAAAATGATTAGTAAGCGAGGTAAATCGTCGATTAAGGCCTACATTATCTTGATTGTTGACTTACAAGTTCTAGAGGTAGAAGTTGGACGATTGGGTATACTTCAAGGTATGTTAAGGCTATCCTTTCCTTCTTTTGGCATGATTTTACATTATGAACCGACAAACGAGTAAGCAAGCTTCCATATTACTCTACTCTTAGAAGCATTAGGAGTACTCCAGTCTTTGATGATTCATGTACCCCGTTTATGATTGCTCCTTCTGTTCATGGGTCCAGTCTTATGTATACAGTTATTCATGCATTACATATATATATATATATTGACCTGTGACCAGAAGGCGTTATATATGCAAGTATTATATGTATATGGGGTATGGAAAATGGGTAGGCGTTATATACGCATTACCACCTGATCAGCTAGTGCACCTTGATGATGATATATGGATCGGTCCGTACGTTCCTCGGCATCATTATTATTACTATATGATATATGGATCGGGTCGTACGTTTCTCGGCATTACTAATATATGGGTTATGGATCGGGCTGAACGTTCCTCCGCATTATGACCTATATTTATGTATATGAGCATGATTAGCATTGAAAGCATGCATATTATGTGCCCACAGAGGCAATGTCAGTTATTCATATTTATGCAGATACATACAGATACTAGTTCATACAAGTACATGCAGACTGTTATTTCAGCTTATGAGTTCAGACTTTATTCATGATTCTTATATATATATACGTGATTGTTCTTACGCCTTTCATACTCAGTACATTATCCGTACTGACTCCCCGTTTCTCAGGAGGCTGCGTTCATGCCCGCAAGTTTAGGTAGAACGGCAGGTGGCCCAGCTTAGTAGGACTTCTACCCAGCAGTGATCAGTGCCCTCCATTGATTCAGATTTGCAATCTATTTTTGTATGCTAGCCCCTTTGAGACGTATATGCTTATGGCTATGACGAGACCCTGTCCCGTTCTTTCTACAGCTTTCATTCCAGTAGAGGTCTGTAGACAATTGTATGTATTAGTCAGATGATGTATCCTTGACGGATCCCATTCTTTTGTGTACAGTATATGTAGTAGCCTGGCTGGCTTGCACTGTTTTTCAATATATATGTGTATGTGCAGTTTGTACAGTGTTTATGATGTTATCCTTTCATGAGGTAGTATGAGATCAGTTTATGCCATTCATAGGCCCTTGATGTTCAGTATGGTTCAAATATGTGTTTAGGGGTGTTTGGTCACTAGAGGTCAAACACTCGTCACGACTCATCGCTTTGGGTCGTGACAATCATATGCCCTCTTCAGGACTTAAAACCAATTGTGAGAGTGTATAGGAAATATGAAAACCTTATGTATGCCTCTTTGGGACTTAGGAACAAGTACAATCTTAAGTTGGAGAATAACAATATGGAATAGTAATGAATAGACATCTCTAATCTTCGAAGAATGGAGTCTTTATGAGGTACGTTCGTTTACATTTTGTTCCTTTGTATATTATCCCAAAATGAAAGAAGAGTTTTGCTTAAAATACCTTATCCACTTACCGCTAGTATCCAATGTTCGTCGTCCAATGTTTGTCAATCTATAACAAGGCATTTAGAATCACGGTTAGCCATCAGAACTCTCTTAAGCCATACTTAAGCTAGCAGGTGTTTTACGTGAATTCGAGCATCATTTCCTTTATAATATCGACTTCCATCCAAAACCAACTTCAGCCTGAGAAAATTATACAACATCAATAACAACATATGTACATGCTAATCTATCAAAACAGTTCCAAATGATCCCATAATCTTTACCAAAAACAGTCTGCAATACACCTTCCTTGCCTTGATCTTCTAGCTTCAAGTTTATAGTGTTCCTTTCAATAATCCATTCCATGAATACACATACACATAAAAACATCCTATTCATGTTACTAACCATGATTCCCATCCTTAAAAATATCTAGAAATACTTCAAAAACAGTCCAACATTACAACAACAACATGTGTGTAGTCTTTCACCTTTATCTTCAAGATTCATCAACCAAACAACATATCAAACAATTATATTACATCAAATACATTGAGAAGGGATAGAATCTTACCTTTATGAAGTTAGTTCACCCAGAAGTATGCTCCAAGATTAGAACCAACAATAGCAACCTAACATTTCTCCTTCCACCAACACCTTTTCTATGTTTCCTTGATTTTGGAGGGGTTTAATTTGATCTTAAACTTGTAAAAACTGCTCTGTAAGCTTGGGAGGGGTCTAGGGGTTGTGTACAGAGAGTTTTAGGGTATGGGGATGAGTTATAAATGAAAGGGGTGAATTGAGCATCAAAATAAATACACAAAGGTCGGCACCTCCTCCATTTCACGGTCCAATTTCACGGACGGTGAATTGTTTCACGGGTAATGAAACTGGCCATGAAACTATTCCAGTGCTACAAATTCTCAACCACCAATCCATAGTGGTTTCGCCCCCTTTTTCATGGGCCGTGTATCATTCCACGGTCCGTGGAATCAATCGTGAACTGCCTCCTACCAACTTTCCAACAAAACGAATTCTTTCCGATCCATTTGGCTTCCAACTCCCACATCCTTTACTGAACATGTTTATCAACATATATTACGCCAAAACGCATCCGTAAACTGCTTGTACAACTTTCCAAAAGGTCTTTAATACAAGTTTGAGACAATTGGATTATAACGAAACTTAACGTATGAAGGGGGTGGGATGCAACCCTATCATCTTCACTAGCTTAAGGAAACTTCATAACTTTCCCGGCTTACATTGTTTTACTTACGACAAGAACGACGCAAAAAATTTTGGGGTGTAAAAGTTTCATCCAGAATGCGATCCGTATGTTGCCGCAAACTCTAGATGCGACCGCATGCTCATCGTAGCATCCCCAACCGAGAAAAATTTGTAAAAAAAGTGGATTTTCTTGGGACTTTCATATCCACGTCGTCTTGGACAACTTTTTGAGAGGAAACAACCCTAAAGCTTCGCCAAAACATCTATGGTAAGTTCTTCATAAATTCCCATCATTGGTACATCAATCTAACATCAAAATCACTACTCATTGACACTAGTTCATCTTCTCAAACCCTAGATTCGTGAAAATTAAAGGAAAGAAGAAGAGACGAGCATGTGGAATTTCATCAAAAGGTAAGACTTCTAAATTTTATGAGATTAGTATTGATGTTGAACTAGTATAGAGTAAACTAAGAGGCTAGAATCTACCCATAATAACAAGAGTGTTTGGGCTTAGAAAAACCCTACTTTTCAAAGTTCCAAGAAGACTTCAAGAAATGATTAAAGTTCTAATATTTCTCATCTAAAACCATTGTAGAGTGATTGTTGAACATTGTAAATTACGTTTGAGTGGGATTTAATATATGTCTACGTTTTAAAAATATTCTTTGAAGCATGACAACTTTATTTAAAGCGTAATAAAGTATATTTTTCTTGTTCTATACGTGTGGATGAATACATGTGTCCTGAGATCTTTCTTTGAAATATGAAAATGACTGAAAACTCTTGTTTTGGTGGATGCTTCTTTCGAATTTATTTTCAGAAGATGAGATGATTTTGAATAAGGTCATGCGCGTGTAGGGTCAAGCCCACATTGAACCTTAAATGAACTAAACTATCATAATGAACACGTTTTGTCCATTATGGGATGATTGAATTTATCTTTTAAAAGACTAAAGTTTTAAATGTGTTGTGCCTTGAATGGATGTTCTTGAACTTGAAATTGAATAGGTGATTTGAACATGATTTTTAAACGGAATGTGACATGAAATACCTCTACTGTGAGAAGATGGTTTGAGAAGTGAATTAGGCTATAAGTCATGATTGATGATTCGGTTATATACCATGATTGTAATTGTTTGTGTTTAGGCTTGTATGGGCAAGTTGTGCTAGTCCAGAGGACAATTAGCCGTTGTGGTTCCTAACGTATTGATACGAGTATTGTTGTGTCAGTCCAGAGAAAGATTGACCTCCGAGGCATGCAGCCCAGTGCATCTATTTTTGTGCTAGTCCAAAGGACGATTATCCTCCGTGGTTTCTTAGCCCGGAGTATCGAATGGTTGATATTTTGTTGTCTGTGAGTGGCTTGTGGCGTTATTGAGTTTGAAAGTGAATTACTTGACACGGTAAATGTTAATTAGTTAACTTGATGTGTTCTCTATTTTTGGATTCTCTGATGATTTCTTTAAGGTTATTGACTTACTCTATCTCTAGATTTGAACTATCTTTCATGGATACCGTTTTATAAACTTTATTTATCTTATTTTATTTTTGTAACTATTGCCCCTTAGACACTCACTGAGTAATCAGTACTCAAGCATACCATTGTTGTTTTTTATAGTGTGTCAGGTAACATAGAAGAGCAGGTTCATGATACGCCAACGACTTAGGAGAACTTGTTGCTTTTGAGACTATTCGGTGAGCCCACATGATTGTTCGTAGGGAACTATTCCATCATTACTTATTTATTTCAGTTTTCTGAGTTGCGTCCCGATGAGCTAGACATTTATTTATTATCTTAGGAGCTTCATAAATAGTTGTCAGATTGTGGGTAGTACACTGGAGTCTCGTAGGACTCGTTGAGGCATTTTGCCACGTTTTAAAACTAAGTATTTTGATTTGACTTCCGCTGAATTATCTCTAAGAATGATTATGTTTTCATTCAATTATAAATGACTTGTTTTATATTTATTAAGACTGTTGTTTAATAGAAATGATTAGGTGTCCATTGGTTACAATAAGGTGTTTTCGGTGTTATTCATAGCATCGGATGCCTATTACGTCCAGGTCGGGTTTGGGGAGTAACATTTTCAATTCGAGGGATCTCAATTTGAGAAATCAAAGGTCGTTAGATATACTCAAGGACTATGATATGCCTATTCTTTATCATTCGAGCATGGTCAATGTAGTGATAGATGCCTTGAGTCGCAAGGCAGTGAGTATGAGTAGCCTAGCATCGTTACAGGTAGAGAGTGACCTTTGGCGATAGATGTTCAGGCCTTGGAAAATAGTATGGTGAGACTAGATGTTTTGGAGCCTGGAAAAGTTTTGGCTTGTTTGAAGCGCGGTCTTCTTTATTAGAGCAAATTAGAGCTCAGTAATTTGGTGATGCAAAATTGTGAAAAATCCGAGACAAGGTGTTAAAAGGAAAAGCAAGGGAGGCAATTCTTGATGAGAAGGGGTTTTTGAGGATCAAGGGTCACATATGTGTTCCCTAGGTGGGAGATTTGAGTAGATTGATCATAGAGGAGGCCCACAGTTTGAGGTATTCCATTCATTCAGGGGCTATAAAGATGTATAGAGATTTGAAATAACATTATTGGTGGTGTAGTATGAATAGGTACATCACGGGATTTGTGTCTCGGTGTTTGAATTGTCAGCAACTGAAGTATGGGCACCAAAAGACGGGTGGAATTACTCAGAGAATGCCTATACCTGAGTGGAAACGGGAGCAGATCGCTATAGACTTTGTGGTAGGATTACCACGGACTCTGGGGAAATCTGATGTTATTTGGGTCATTGTGGGCCGTTTGACTGAGTCAACTCATTTTGTGCCAGTTCAGACTACGTACAATTCAGTGAAGTTGGCCAGAATCTACGCCCGAGAGATAGTTCATTTGCATAGGATGCCCATTTCCATAATTTCAGATCAAGGCACTCAATTTAAATATTATTTCTAGTGATCCATGTAGAAAGAATTAGGTACCCAAGTAGAGCTTAGTATAGCATTTCACCCTCAGACTAATGGTTAGTCCAAGTGCTATTCAGGTCTTGGAGGAAATGTTGCGGGCTGTGTGATTGATTTTGGTGGTCATTGAGATCAGTTCTTGCCTTTGGCTAAGTTAGCACTCGAGCATTGAGATGACACCATTCGAGGCACTATATGGTAGGAGGTGTCATTCTCCAGTTGGTTGGTTTGATGCATATGAGGTGAGGCCTTAGGGAACATACTTTTTACGGGATTCCTTGGACAAGGACAAGTTGATTCGGCAGAGACTTCTCACAACTCAGAGTAGGCAAAAGACTTATGCAGCCTGGAAGGTTTGTGACTTCGAGTCAAGTTCTGTTGAAAGTTTCACCCATGAAGGGTGTGATGAGGTTTGGAAAGAAAGGAAAGTTGAGCCCTAAGTACATTGGTCCATTTGAGATTGTTCAGCGTATTGGTGAGGTAGCCTATGAGTTGGTTTTGCCTCCTAGTTTGTCGGGTTTTCATCCTGTGTTTCATATTTCCATGCTCAAAAAGTATCATTCTGATTGGTCTCATGTGATTTAGTGGGATTTAGTGTTGCTTGATCAAAACTTGACTTTTGAGGAGGAGCCAGTTGCTATTTTAGATAGACAAATCCATAATCTGAGGTTTAAGGAGATTGCTTCCGTAAAGGTTCAATAGAGGCATCGTCCGATCGAGGAGGCCACTCGAAAGGCTGAGTCGGATATACGGAGTAGATATCCCCAGCTTCCAGTGATTAAGGTATTTTCTTTCTCTTTTATGTTCGAGGACGAACATGTGTTTAAGTGGTGGATGATGTAACGACTGTTAGGTCATTTTGATTGTTTTGTCTATTTTACCCCTATTGACCATTTCCATAGCTTAAGTATGGTATATTTGACTTGTAGGGATGGGTGCCGCAATTCTCAAGAGATTCGGATGAGTTTTGGGTAATAAAATTGGATTTTTTGAAGTTCATAAGTGTTTGGTTGACCAAAGTCAACAAGGGGGTAAATGAGTCTTTTTGAAAGTTTCTTTAACTCCATTAGGTCTGGAATATCGACTATGACTTTGTTGAATAGTTAGTTTTGTTCTCGAGGGACTGGGGAAATTTTAGACCTTTGGTTGGAAATCTAATTTTAAGAGAATTGGATTTGACCTCGATTAACACCGGGTCAAGATGATCTCTTTTGGGAATTTTGAATGCTCGAGTGAGTTCGTAACGTGTTTTAGAACTGGATTGCATATTTGGTTTATGTCCGGGAGGTCTCGGATGAATTTTAGGTGTTGGATCGAAGTTCGGAATTTGGATGAGTTTTCTGATTTTGTGGTGTCTCCCTTCTGCAAGATTTTAGGCCACACTTGCTCAAGGTGGGCCGTAGGTGCGAGGGTGTTTCAGTTGGGCTAAGCCCGCTTCTACGTGACCGCCCCTTCAAGAATAGGTCCGCAGCCAAATAAGTAGACCTCGCACCTGCGAAGCTTAGGTAGCTGGAGCGAGCCCGCTGTTGCAAGGAAAAGGTCACTTCTGCAAAAATCGTTGGACAGATTGGATATTTAATTCTACAATTAGAGTTTAGTTTGTTCATTCATATAATTGGAGTTTTTGGTCTCGGTTTAAGGTGATTTTGGAAAGGTTTTGCAAGATTCATCAATTGGGTAAAGCTTCTAACCCTCCATTTACAATTATATCATTGATTATTAAGGATTTTCATGCTAGAAATCATGATTTATGAAGGGGATTTGGGGTTTTATAAACCTAAGTTTAAAATAAGGATTTGTTCTATTTATCATGGAATTGATGTTGGATTTAATTGATTCTTGGTACTTGGGCTCCATAGATCATGGGTAATTAGGGTTGAATTTTCATTTTTACCCTTCAAGGCTCAGAATCCCTTTTTGGGTGTCTTTTTTAATCAGAATATATTTTATACCAATATGGGTATCATTGGATTCGTATAAATTCATAGAGTAATAATTTGACCTTGTTGAACCCGGTTTTTCTATGAAATTACGGTTTTAACCTTCAAATTTTAGGGATGGGGTTTTGGGTTGACTTGTAAATCTGAATCCATTATTTGGCAATATGGGTACTGATAGACTCGTATTCTTATGTATGATCCGTGTTTGAACAGACTGAGATCGTTCAGAGGCTCTACAAAAGCTTTGTTGTGATCATCAGACTCCTATTCAGGCATGTTGAGACTTTTTTACCTTAATTAAAGTGTCGTGGTTGGTTTAAATTGGATTAATCAAAAGGGATAATGGGGGTACCTAAAGGGGGTCTCCATACTTGTGAGGTGACGAGCACTTGTATCGGATACCGGTGCCATTCTGTGGGTATTTGTCCAATCTCCATTGTATAGTCCGGTCTGAATGACATGCTTTGGGCATTAGCTGATAGCATAGATTGATTTGCGTTTGTAATTGCGATATAAGGTTCCTTATTTATTGCTTTTATGCTTATTACTTGTCTTATCTGTGATTATATGTTCTCATCACTCCTAAATACTCGTTTAAAATAGAAAAGAGCTAAAGTTTGGGTGTTTATTAATTAGCTTGGTTTCTTATGTTGTGCATGCCATGTTCATGCTTTATATAGTATCTCATTTGCTGTTGAAGATACATTTGTGATGTCAGAGGGGAAATGGTTCCGGACGGGGTGATGATGGTATTTTGTGCCAGACTAGTTAGATACAGGTAATGTGAGCCTAAAGGTCGAGTATTGTGATTTGGAGCCTTCGGGATTGAGTATTGTGATTTGGTCCCAAATGTGGAGCCTTCGGGGTTGAGTATTGTGATTTGGTCCCAAATGTGGATAGGAACCCGATAGGAAATTCCGGATTGGTATATG